>NW_024098624.1:0-5079 GCF_016545835.1 Crotalus tigris
TTTCAAATAGACAACGGTCAAAGTTTCAACCCATGCCAGAATTAACCCTAAACGAATCAACGATCCCATCACTGAAAGAATGGATGAAACAATTACAAGACACCTGGCCAATAGTTAGAAAAGCACTAGATGAAGTTAGGCAGGCATACAAAGCACAAGCCGATAAAAAAAGGGTTGAGCCTACACCATTCATTATAGGAGAAATGGTGTACTTATCTACAAAATACCTAAGTCCCTACAGCCCTGTAAAAAACTTGGACCAAAATATATAGGGCCTTTTCCAATTAAAAGAATCATAAACCCAGTAACAGTAGAATTAGAATTACCCAAAAATCTCAGGCAAATACACCCAAATTTTCATTGCAGCTTGCTTGAAAAGAGAGCATCAGTCACCTCTACGGCCAAAAATCCCCCCCCCACCACCTCCAATCATGGTGAACAACACTTCGAAATAAAGGAAATCCTTGACTCTAGGAGATATCATGGAGCAACTCAGTACCTAGTTGCCTGGAAACACCTCCCTCCCTCACAAAATGAGTGGGTCAATAAACGTCATGTCAGAGCCCCGAAGCTATTGAAGAAGTTTCACACAGAGTATCCTAACAAGCCTGACTAAATTTTATACTTGTGTTTTCTTTCAGGTGGATCTCTCTTATTGTTAAGAGGGGCCGGATGTCAGAATCCATTTATATTTCATCTTTAAATTATCAAATATAGAAACTCCCAATTCTGCCTTCTCTGGATTCTGCCATAAGAGGGAGAGAAGGGGGAGAACAAAGGGGCTTTATGGCCCTCACTTCCTTCTTTACACTTCAAAGAGCTGAATGCTGAATGTGTGTTTATTGTGACCTCTAAGCGTTAACATATCAAAGAAGGGTAATTGCCTTTCATGTAGTATCTGGTCTCAGCGTTAACACCAGTAGAACATAGCATTAAACAAAGAAGCGTATGCCTTTCATGTAGTTATCTTGAAGTCTCCATCCCGACTGAAAAGAAAACGGTTAATTGTACTTAAACGATCACTGGGAGGGGGGTTGATTGGGTTGGACTGATACTGGACCCTTACACCTTGAATGGATAGCTTGGATGGACCCCAATGTCCTGTCTATCATGGCCTGCAACCATTTTCCTCTTAATAAAGGATTCCTGTTGGAAGAGCTATTCCAAGAGTTCTGTCTTCTTAGGATTCAATGGGGGTGGGTCCCTTACATTGGGTCATTCACATTTTGAGTTTTCATGCTTACTTGACTATTTGCACAATGTATAAATGCCCAGCTATCTTTAGAAGAAAAGTTGGATCGTGAAACACATGTTTTTTCGGGTTCCCCAGAAGGTGGGGAACCTAAGTATATGCATACGTTTCGAATTTGAGGTCAGTTTCACATTTTGAATTTTCATGCTTACTTGGCTATTTGCCAACAAATGTGATAAATGCCAAGGCCTACCTTTTGAAAGAAAGTTTGGATACGGAAAACACATGTTTTTTCGGGTTCCCCAGAAGGTGGGGAACCTAAGTATATGCATACATTTCGAATTTGAGGTCAGTTTCACTTTTTGAGTTTTCATGCTTACTTGGCTATTTGCCAACAAATGTGATAAATGCCAAGGCCCTATCTTTTGAAGAAAAAGTTGGATATGTGAAACACATGTTTTTTCGGGTTCCCCAGCCTATGGGTAACCTAAGTATATGCATACATTTCGAATTTGAGGTCAGTTTCACATTTTGAGTTTTCATGCTTACTTGGCTATTTGCCAACAAATGTGATAAATGCCAAGGCCTATCTTTTGAAGAAAAAGTTGGATAGGTGAAACACATGTTTTTTTGGGTTCCCCAGCCTATGGGGATCCTACGTATATGCATACATTTCGAATTTGAGGTCAGTTTCACATTTTGAGATTTCATGCTTACTTGGCTATTTGCCAACAAATGTGATAAATGCCAAGGCCTACCTTTTGAAAGAAAGTTTGGATACGGAAAACACATGTTTTTTCGGGTTCCCCAGAAGGTGGGGAACCTAAGTATATGCATACGTTTCGAATTTGAGGTCAGTTTCACATTTTGAGTTTTCATGCTTACTTGGCTATTTGCCAACAAATGTGATAAATGCCAAGGCGTATCTTTTGAAGAAAAAGTTGGATAGCTGAAACACATGTTTTTTCGGGTTCCCCAGAAGGTGGGGAACCTAAGTATATGCATACATTTCGAAGTTGAGGTCAGTTTCACTTTTGAGTTTTCATGCTTTACTTGGCTATTTGTCACCAAATGTGATAAATGCCAATGCTATCTTTTGAGAAAAAGTTGGATATATGAAACACATGTTTTTTCGGGGTCCCCAGCCTATGGGGAACTTAACTCTATGCATACATTTCGAATTTGACGTCAGTTTCCCATTTTGAGTTTTCATGCTTACTTGGCTGTTTGCCAACAAATGTGATAAATGCCCTGGCCTATCTATTGAAGAAAAAGTTGGATACGTGAAACACATGTTTTTCCGGGTTCCCCAACCTATGGGGATTCTAAGTATATGCATACATTTGGAATTTGAGGTCAGTTTCACATTTTGAGTTTTCATGCTTACTTGGCTATTTGCCAACAAATGTGATAAATGCCAAGGCCTATCTTTTGAAGACAAAGTCGGATACGTAAAACACATGTTTTTTCGGGCTCCCCACCCTGTGGGGAACCTAAGTATATGCATACATTTCGAATTTGAGGTCAGTTTCACATTTTGAGTTTTCCTGCTTACTTGGCTATTCGCCAAGAAATGTGATAAATGCCAAGGCCTACATTTTGAAGGAAAGGTTGGATACGTAAACACATGTTTTTTCAGGTTCCCGCAGCTATGGGGAACCTACGTATTGGATATAGTTCCATTATTTGAGGTCAGTTTCACATTTTGAGTTTTCATGCTTACTTCGCTATTTGCCAACAAATGTGATAAATGCCAAGGCCTATCTTTTGAAGAAAAAGTTGGATAGCTGAAACACATGTTTTTTCGGGTTCCCCAGAAGGTGGGGAACCTAAGTATATGCATACATTTCGAATTTGAGGTCAGTTTCACATTTTGAGTTTTCATGCTTACGTGGCTATTTGCCAACAAATGTGATAAATGCCAAGGCCTACCTTTTGAAAGAAAGGTTGGATACGGAAAACACATGTTTTTTCGGGTTCCCAGAAGGTGGGGAACCTAAGTATATGCAGACATTTCCGATTTGAGTCAGTTTCACATTTTGAGTTTTCATGCTTTACTTTGGCTATTGCAAACAAATTTGATATATGCCCAGGCCTATCTTTTTGAAGAAAAATCTGATACGTAAAACACATGTTTTTTTCAGTTCCCCAGCCTATGGGGAACCTACGTATATGGATATATTTCGAATTTGAGGTCAGTTTCACATTTTGAGTTTTCATGCTTACTTGGCTATTTGCCAACAAATGTGATAAATGCCCAGGCCTATCTTTTGAAGAAAAAGTTGGATACGTGAAACACATTTCAGGTTCCCCAGCCTATGGGGAACCTAAGTATATGCATACATTTCGAATTTGAGGTCAGTTTCACATTTTGAGTTTTCATGCTTACTTGGCTATTTGCCAACAAATGTGATAAATGCCAAGGCCTATCTTTTGAAGAAAAAGTTGGATAGGTGAAACACATGTTTTTTCGGGTTCCCCAGAAGGTGGGGAACCTAAGTCTATGCATACATTTCGAATTTGAGGTCAGTTTCACATTTTGAGTTTTCATGCTTACTTGGCTATTTGCCAACCAATGTGATAAATGCCAAGGCCTACCTTTTGAAAGAAAGTTTGGATACGGAAAACACATGTTTTTTCGGGTTCCCCAGAAGGTGGGGAACCTAAGTATATGCATACATTTCAAATTTGAGGTCAGTTTCATATTTTGAATTTTCATGCTTACTTGGCTATTTGCCAACAAATGTGATAAATGCCAAGGCCTATCTTTTGAAGAAAAAGTTGGATATATGAAACACATGTTTTTTCGGGTTCCCCAGCCTATGGGGATCCTAAGTATATGCATACATTTGGACTTTGAGGTCAGTTTCACATTTTGAGTTTTCATGCTTACTTGGCTATTTGCCAACAAATCTGATAAATGCCCAGGCCTATCTTTTGAAGAAAAAGTTGGATATGTGAAACACATTTTTTTTCAGGTTCCCCAGCCTATGGGGAAATTAAGTATATGCATACATTTCGAATTTGAGGTCAGTTTCACATTTTGAGTTTTCATCCTTACTTGGCTATTTGCCAACAAATGTGATAAATGCCAAGGCCTATCTTTTGAAGAAAAGTTGGATACGTGAAACACATTTTTTTCAGGTTCCCCAGACTATGGGGAACCTAAGTATATGCATACATTTCGAATTTGAGGTCAGTTTCACATTTTGAGTTTTCATGCTTACTTTGCTATTTGCCAACAAATGTGATAAATGCCAAGGCCTACCTTTTGAAGGAAAGGTTGGATACGGAAAACACATGTTTTTCCGGGTTCCCCAGAAGGTGGGGAACCTAAGTATATGCATACATTTCGAATTTGAGGTCAGTTTCACATTTTGAGTTTTCATGCTTTCTTGGCTATTTGCAAACCAATGTGATATATGCCCAGGCCTATCTTTTGAAGAAAAAGTCGGATATGTAAAACACATGTTTTTTCGGGCTCCCCAGCCTGTGGGGAACCTAAGTATATGCATACTTTTCGAATTTGAGGTCAGTTTCACATTTTGAGTTTTCATGCTTACTTGGCTATTTGCAAACAAATGTGATATATGCCAAGGCCTTTCTTTTGAAGAAAAAGTTGGATACGTAAAACACATGTTTTTTCGGGTTCCCCAGCCTATGGGGAACCTAAGTATATGCATACATTTCGAATTTGAGGTCAGTTTCACATTTTGAGTTTTCATGCTTACTTGGCTATTTGCCAACAAATGTGATAAATGCCAAGGCCTACCTCTTGAAAGAAAGGTTGGATACGGAAAACACATGTTTTTCCGGGTTCCCCAGAAGGTGGGGAACCTAAGTATATGCATACATTTCGAATTTGAGGTCAGTTTCACATTTTGAGT
>NW_024098625.1:0-31693 GCF_016545835.1 Crotalus tigris
CCCCAGCACAACCCATACAGATCCCCAATCAACAAACCCAGAGGGTATTCAGCTAAGCCAAAAGAAACAGCCATGAAAATGATGGAAATTGCAGAAAACCCCACCTCTGCTCACCAAGGGGAAAGAACTCCAGCCTACACCACAGGGACGGTGGATGCCTCAAATGACAGCTCGGAAGGCGAACCCCTGGTAAGTGGACGCATCACACCCATCTTCAAAACAGTGACTATATTAATCCCCCCCATGCCCGAAGCTGTGAAGTTGAAAGCCTTAATAGACTCTGGCTGCACCCGCTGCCTCATTAGCCCAACACTAGTGGGGACTCTGGGCATCCCATCCAGGAGACTGGAACACCAATCTCATTTGGCCAGCTATAGGTATCCATATCATGGGGGATTGCCAGCTACCCTAGCCAATCTAAAGTACTCTGCCAATACACCTCTCCACTGGGCAACCATGAAGAGGACTTAACGTTTGTGGTGACCCCAGTTATGGAATGCCCAATGATTCTAGGGATGGAATGGTTGAAAAAATGGAACCCCTGGGTAAATTGGAGGACGACAGAAATCAAATTCCCGAAGGGGGACCCTATGGACTTAAAACCCCAAGGGAGGCTACCAGAATCAAGAATAGAAAAAGCATCCATAGTAGAGGAAAAAAGATTAACAGAAATACCAGAGGAATATAGGGACCTTGCTGAAGTCTTCAGTGAGGAGAGGGCGAATGAGCTTCCCCCCCACCGACCCACAGACTGTACCATTGAATTCAAGCCTGGGCAAAACTCCCGAAGCCCAGATTATACTCCATGAGCCCAAAGGAGAAGGAGGAAATGGAAAGATTTATAAAAAAAAAACCTGGAGAGAGGTTTCATTGAACCAGCTAAGCCTAAAGTGGCTGCCCCGGTCCTTTTTAGAGAGAAGAAGGATGGCTCTTTACGTTTATGCGTGGATTATAGGGCCCTGAACACAATCAGTGAAAGCAACCTATACCCGCTGCCCCTCATGAAAGACATGCTGTCACACCTATCGAAAGGGAAAATTTTTTCTAAACTAGACTTAAGTGAAGCTTACTATCGCGTGAGAATCAAGGAAGGGGACGAATGGAAGACTGCATTTAACTGCCCCATGGGGTGCTATCAATTCAAAGTCTTGCCATTTGGATTACAAGGGGGCCCTGCAGTCTTTATTCAATTAATCAATGACGTTCTAAGGGAGCACTGTTTAAGGGGTCCGTGTTTTTGGACGAACTATTTCATTCTTCTCTACCGAAACAAAATAAAGAACATACAACTTCAAACTTGTCAGAGCGGTTTTTAAAAAGAAGCTGCGAGCCCGCTCAACGCTATATGCCAAACTCTCAAATGCCGAATTCCACCAGAAAGGATAACTACCTAGGCTATCGGCATATCCCCACAGGCATTGAAGATGGGACCCAGAGAAAGGTCAGAGCAGTATTATAATGGGCACCACCCCGCACAGAAAGCAACTACAAAGTTTTCCCCCCCTTTGGGCCCTTTTTTTTTTGGCCAAAAGTTTTACCGCCAATTCATCCCCTCATTTGCACAGATAGCCTTGCCCTCACCAACTCACTAAAAACGAAGGAAACTCCTCAGAAACTAGCCCAGGCCACTTACAAAAAAAAACCATTGACTGGGGTGCCAAGCACGGTTTGAGTAACTAAAGAGACTTTTTTCTGCGAACCAGTCTAAGGCGACCCAGACATGGACAAGCCCTTCATAATACATGCAGATGCAAGTGATGTGGCAGTGGGGGCTGTGCTATTACAAGAAAATGATGATGCAGTATTGCAACCCTGTGCATATACATCCAAGAAACTCACGGAAACAGAACAGCGCTGGCCCGTATGGGAGAAGGAGGCTTATGGGATACGTTGGGCATTACTCACGTGGCGACAGTTCCTGGAAGGCAACAAAATCCCCTTCCAGGTATGGACTGATCACAAAAATTTAGAAGCCCTGAAAACTTCCAGGAAACTCAATCCCAAACAAGCCCGCTGGTCCCAGCATTTTCACCAATTCCAATTTAAGCTCAAACATTTACCAGGAAGAAAGAACTTCCTGGCAGATGCACTATCTCGCATGCCCCAATATAACAGCGCACGAACCACAGACTCTAGACCAATAATGGCAGAATCACAACTGGCAGCGCCAGTAACCACAAGAACCCAAGCCAAAATAAAACCACAACTGGACAGCCAAACTGGGATTGAATTCAGAAAAAGTTTGGAAACAGATGATTGGTTCCAGAAAAACAAACATGTGTGCACAATGAGAGACGGATTGCCTTGGGTAGGGGAAAAGTTATATATACCAACAACTCAAAGACTAACTTTCATGCAACTTTGCCATGACACAAAATCAGCAGGGCATTTTGGATTTGTAAAAACTTTACACTTAATTAAACGGCAATTTTGGTGGCCATCAATAAAAAAGGACATAGAAAGTTATGTTGCCAGCTGCCCAACCTGTGCATCAGCAAAGAGGTTGCAAGGGAAATCGCCAGGGCTGTTACAACCAGTGGCAAGTCCCTCAGCCCCCTGGAGGGAAATAGCCATGGATTTTATAGTGGAATTGCCTGAAAGCAATGGGAATACTGTTATCTGGACAGTCACGGACCTATTTTCCAAACAGGTGCACTTTATCCCTTGCCAAAAAATTCCCACTGCAAAGGCCTTAGCAAAACTTTTCATCCAGCACATTTACAGATTGCACGGGGCACCCCAACGCATCATCTCTGATAGGGGAGTGCAATTTACGTCTGCATTTTGGAAGGAATTTTTATCCCTCTTAGGGACCACTCAGGGATTGACATCTAGCCACCACCCTCAAGGAGATGGACAAGCGGAACGGTGCCAGTCGGTACTTGAGCAATATTTGAGATGTTTTTTAAATTTCCAACAGAGTGATTGGACGGACTTACTTCCTTTTGCAGAAGTTGCCTACAATAATGCAGTCCACTCCAGCACAGGCTACACTCCTTTTCAAATAGCCAACGGCCAAAGTTTCAACCCTATGCCAGAGTTAACCCCAAAAGAACCAACGATCCCTTCACTGAAAGAATGGATGGAAAACCTACAAAACACCTGGCCAATAGTCAGAAAATCACTAGATGAAGCTAGGCGGGCATACAAAGCACAAGCCGATAAAAAAAGGGTTGAGCCTACACCATTCATTATAGGAGAAATGGTGTACTTATCTACAAAATACCTAAAGTCCCTACAGCCCTGTAAAAAACTTGGACCAAAATATATAGGACCTTTTCCAATTAAAAGGATCATAAATCCAGTAACAGTAGAATTAGAATTACCCAAAAACCTCAGGCAAATACACCCAGTTTTTCATTGCAGCTTGCTGAAAAGAGAGCATCAGTCACCTCTACGGCCAAAAATCCCCCCCCCCCACCTCCAATCATGGTGGAGGGGGAACAACACTTCGAAATAAAAGAGATCCTTGATTCTAGGAGATATCATGGAACAACTCAGTACCTAGTTGCCTGGAAACACCTCCCTGCCTCACAAAATGAGTGGGTCCATAAACGTCACGTCAGAGCTCCGAAGCTATTGAAGAAGTTTCACACAGAGTATCCTAACAAGCCTAACTAAATTTTTTACTTGTGTTTTCTTTCAGGTGGATCTCTCTTATTGTTAAGAGGGGCCGGATGTCAGAATCCAATTATATTTCATCTTTAATTATCAAACATAGAAACTCCCAATTCTGCCTTCTCTGGATTCTGCCATAAGAGGGAGAAAAGGGGGAGAGCAAAGGGGCTTTATGGCCCTCACTTCCTTCAGCACACTTCAAAGGACTGAATGTGTGTTTATTGTGGCCTCTAAGCGTTAACATATCAAAGAAGAGTAATTGCCTTTCATGTAGTTATCTGAAGTCTCCATCCAGACGGAAGAAGAAAGGGGATGGAATTGTGATACTTGAAACTATCACTGGAAGGGGGGTTGATTGGGTGGGACTACTGGGGAACCCCTTAAAACCTTGACTGGGAGAGCTTGAACCCCAAGTCCTGTCTAGCATGCCTGCAACCATTTTCTCTTAATAAAGGATTCCTGTTGGAAGAGCTATTCCAAGAGTTCTGTCTTCTTAAGATGCAAAGTGGGGTGGGTCCTTACATTTCCTTTATACATTTCATGTATACCCTCTCATTACTATTGTAGTAGCATTCTATTAGTTCCAGGTGCTCTTGTCCCATCTATGTATGGTTGTGAGAGTAACCCACTTATCATCAGATTGTCCTGGTTCCCTGTCATCTGATGCAGACCTTATTAATCCAGGCATTGTCCAAAATGTCATAACTCTTCTAGTTCATGTTACTCTCATATTTGAGGTAGGCAGTGAAACATTAAGGGGGTCTTTGCTTAAGGAACTCCACTGTTAAGATAAGTGCCAGCCAGGATTTGAATCCTAACGTTCTGCATCAAAGCAGTGCTCTAATCATTAATAGATCCCAAAGGCATTTTCTTGATGTCTTGTTGGTAATTTGCAGAATGCCAAATTCTTAGTAAAAGTGGCAAAATTACATTGTTTTGCATACATTGGTATTCACTCTTAAAAGTGTTTAAAGAAATAATCATGCCTAACAAGTTTGAACTGTACTCAAAATTAAAGAAAAAAGAGGAAATAAGTGATTTTTGGGGAATATATGGTTGCATTATACTGGGAAATTCATTACTTCGTAATGCTGTAATAGACAAATACCCCCTTATCCCTTTATTCTAATAAATATTGCAATGCAACTAGAACTAACTCTCAGGGTTTTTGTTATTGTGGTACTGTTGTGTATATTTTCTGTTTAGAACATGGAAGTTAATTATAAAGTTTTGTAACTATGGTACTACTTCCAGCCTTTGAACCTTTCTCTATTTTTGCCTATTATATGTTTGTGTGTGTGTTTGTGTGTGTTTGAGTGAGTGAGAGAGATATGGGGCCATATGTGCTCTGCTTAGAGACCTTATAAATAGCCTTGGATAAGTTAGCTTACAGAATTTTAATAAAAGCCTTCCTTTGTCACAGTGCAAAACTAATTGTGTTATGTGTTGGAGGTCAAATTTGCTGTAATAAAACATCCATCTTGGAGCTTTTTAGAGGAACCTGTTTAAAAAGGTTAAAGTGGGTAATTATCACCAACTACTTGGCAATAAGAGTTGCTTTTCAATGAACCATTTATTCATGATCTGCTGCTTCACACTGCGGGATTCTTCTTGACTAGGTTAGAAAACATAATTAATAAATGATAGGATTATTTATGGTTCGTGGTGTTAGATTGGGAAATACAATGATATACAGAGTGAGCTAAAATTGCTCTTGCAAGCAGCATCTCCATTTTTAATCCATGAGTTGGATTGTCACATTACTTGATATGGTGTGATGAACTCTTGATGGTATTCATAAGAGATAATTTTGTTTCTCTTCCCTGTCTGATTTTCTATGTATAAATAGAAATGGACATGGTCCTTAGAAAACAGAGTTAATGACCTGGTTAATCTTTGTCTAACTTCGGCTAGGGTAGCATTTCCTGCCTTTTACATCTCATGTAACCATATTAATTCATAATTACAGATAGAAATAAGAATTTTTTGGCAGATAAACAAATCAATATTCAGTGATGCTGTATAAGCTTGTAGTTCTTTAGGACTTATGAAAAGAGCAAATAGATAAAGGTTTATCTGTTATGTTGAGTCCTCAGCGAAAGGCAATAACTTCAGCAGTCATTTGGTAGTTCTCAGGAGCCTCTTTATTGATGTCTATCAGCTCTGTTACAACGCCGAGGCACACAAGCCTCTCTCGTCCTCTTAAAGACAATCCCTGGGCCAAACGGCAATATTTGGCGCGCTTTTCACTTCACGCATGCGCGCGAGTGCTGGCGCCAGCCAGTCTGGTCCCGGGCAGCTTGCAACTGCCTGGGACTGTTGCAACGTCCCGAGCCTGCCTTTTCAGGCTCAGGACACAACACCCCTTCCCCCCTGGCTAAAACTACAACTACATTAATGGTTACACTTGACCTTAACACGAGCGTGGGAGCCACACTAGCTCCATGGCACCAAGCTATAATGTTTTGGGCTTTATTTCCCATTGTTCCTTATTTGAACCTTTCACAGGGACACCCTCTTATTGTTTCTGCTTTGCCAGCAGAGTTACAAAATCTTCAAGATATTTAGGAGATCTTTTAGCTCTCTGTGACCTCCGAATTCCCTGGCAACCTCCAAGCACATCTTATCCAGGGGGTGCTATGTGTTCGCCCCCTTCCTTTGACCCTGGTGGTCCCCATGGACCGTGCCCCATTGCCTGGCCTGCTTGCTTGCCCACCGGGCTCGTCAGGCCAGGACTTTGTTCTCTCCATAACCTGGTTGACCTGCCTAGTTGCAGGCTCTCTGGCCCTTCTAGAAGGCTGCCACTGTTGGACAACTCTGTAGAGCCTCCCAGGTCTACCCTAGACCTATCATGAGGCTGCCTTCCTCCACTTCCCAGTTCCATAGTAGGGCTGTCTGGAATCTCAGTACTGTCCCAAAACTCAGTTGCCCCCTCTGTTAAGCCGGAGGTGTCAGTATTGGAATTCGGCCCTCCGACCACCTCCCTATGTAAATGCCCCTTTCTGGGAACAGTGGCAATGTTGGGCCAACTAGACGGAGTGTGTGCCAGCTCTCTTGCACGGTGTGAGTTATTAGGATGCTCCCGGTTATTCTCCCTGACTGGAGTGCTGAATGGTGTAGGTGTGTAATGATTATGCCCCTGGGGTAACTCCCTGGCTGGAATAGGCACTGGTGCCTGTGTTCTAGTTGGTTCCCACGAATTCCTGTTCGCAGCACTCGCGGAATCTTGGAATGGGCCGTCTGTGGCCTCTCTGTTGGTGTCTGGCTGCCGCCCACACCCTTCCCTTTTCCCGTAGAGGTCCCCCTCCCCCCTGGAAAAGACCCAGGAGTCTCAGCAGGTGAGTCCAGTCTCATACGCAGCTGGTCGATATGCCGTCGCAGGATACGACTGTCATCCATGGAAACCTTGTAAGACAAGGGACCTGTAACCTTGCATACTATGGCAGGAACCCACAAGTGACCTGGCCCGTAATTACGGGTCCATACTGGAGCACCCACTAGCAATTGCCTTGGTGCCCTGGATTGTGTAAACTTAGAAGGCAGTCTGTCCGGATGCAACCGGTCAAGCTTAGTAGCAGTTTGCGCTCCCAGCGAAGTTCAGCCGGGCTTTTCCCAGTAGAAATAGATGGTGTGGTGCGGTAAGCAAGTAGAAAATCTGCCAATCTGTGATGCCAGTCTCCATATGTCAGTTTCTTTAATGCATCCTTGGTGATGCAGACCATCCGTTCAGCCATACCGTTGGTGGAAGGGTGGAAAGGTGCAGAGGTGGCATGACGAATCATGTTGGCCTGTAAGAAAACTTGGAATTGGGAAGAAGTGAATTGAGGGCCATTGTCAGACACCAAAACATCCGGAAGCCCATGTGCAGCAAAAATCCCCCTCAGTACTTGAATAGTCTTTGCAGAGGTGGTGGAAGAGACAGGTACAACCTCAAGCCATTTTGAATGGCTATCAACCAGGACCAAGAAGAATTGACCTTGAAAGGTCCCAGCGTAATCAATGTGCACCCTAGACCATGGAGACTGTGTTTCCTCCCATCTATGCACAGGAGCCTGTGGCATTTCTGGGCGTGAGCGCTGACAAAGGTGGCATGCGTGCACCTTAGCTTCAATTTCCTTGTCTAACCCAGGCCACTACAAATGGCTGCACGCAAGCACCTTCATGCGTACAATGCCAGGATGACCCTCGTGAAGGGAACCTAAGATCCTAGACCTCATTGAGGTAGGAATGACAACTCTGCTGCCCCACAGCAGACAACCCTGGAAAGTGGATAACTCGTTCCTCTTAAGCCAGAAACTCTGAAACTCAGCGCCAGGACAACTCTCTGGCCATCCAGACAAAACCCAAGATAAGACACGGGAGAGAGTGAGATCTGTGGCAGATTCAGCAGCCACATCCCTGGCATTTAATGGTGACTCAGGCAATGCCTGAATTGAAAGGATGTTGATGGCAAGGGCAGGATCAGCCTCTACTACTAGCAGGGGTAATCTACTGAGGCCATCAGCATGGCCCATTTCTTTCCCAGGTTTGTGAATTAGAGAAAAATCATAGGCTGACAGGAAGATTGACCATCGCAGCATTCTGGGGGAGATGATATGGGGAGTTTGTTTGTTTGTGGTAAACAGCCCCAACAAAGGTTTATGGTCAGTAAAGACCGTGAAATGTCTGCCATACAAAAAATCATGGAATTTTTTAATTCCAGCAACAACAACTAAAGCCTCCCTGTCTATCTGGGCGTAGTTTCGCTCAGCAGAAGACAAGGTTCTGGAGTAATATGCAACAGGAACCTGAGTTCCATCCGGCCTAAGGTGGCTGAGTACTGCTCCCACCCCATAAGGAGAAGCATCACAAGTGATGCACACAGGAAGAGTTTCATTAAAATGTGCAAGCACATTGTTAGATGTGAGTAAGGCCTTAACCTCATTGAAGCTTGCTTCATGTGTTTGTGACCACTGCCACACTGCCTGTTTGTCCAGAAGCCTATGAAGTGGTTCAGCTACATTAGCCTTGTTAGGAATGAATGAATTATAAAAATTCAAAAGGCCCAGAAAAGCCTGTAGTTCGGCCTTGGACTTAGGCCTAGGAGCATGCATAATGGCCTTTAATTTGGACTAGCAGGATGAATCCCATTAGCATCAATTTTGAATCCCAGAAAATCTGTAGAAGGCACCCCAATCTTACATTTGTCCTTCTTGAGTTTGAGGCCCGTTTTCCGGAACCGCAGCAGGACAGCCCTCAATCTTTCAGCTAAATTTTGGGTGGAGTCTCCAGCAATTAAGACATCATCAAAATAGGGGCAAACCCCTGGTATACCCCTCAGTGTGTTTTCCATTATGCTTTGGAAAATTCCAGGAGCCACATTTACTCCAAAGTGTAATCTCTTTACTTTGAATGCCCCCCTGTGGGTTACAATGGTTTGTGCTACTGCAGCAGCTTCATCAACAGGCAGCTGTTGATAAGCCTGAGCAAGGTCAAGCTTTGCAAAAATACGCCCCCCCCCTTGAGGGAGGCCAGGATATGACTGACTACAGGTACAGGAGAGGCATGTTGCTGCAATGCCTTATTCAGAGTGCATTTGTAATCTGCAGATGGATCCGTAACTGGCTGACCGGCCGTACTCAGGGAGTGGTCCTCAATGGAACTGCATATCCATGGAGGGAAGTGTGTAGTGGGGTGCCCCAGGGCTCTGTTCTGGGCCCAGTACTCTTCAACATCTTCATCAACAATTTGGACGAAGGGATAGATGGGGAACTCATCAAATTTACAGACGACACTAAGCTGGCAGGAATAGCCAACACTCCAGAAGACAGGCTTAAGATACAGAAGGATCTGGACAGACTTGAACACTGGGCACTATCTAACAAAATGAAATTCAATGGTGAAAAAAGCAAGGTTCTACATTTAGGCAAGAAAAACCAAATGTACAAGTACAGCATAGGTGGTACCTTGCTCAATAGTAGTAACTGTGAGAGGGACCTCGGAGCCCTAGTAGACAATCACCTAAATATGAGCCAGCAGTGTGCTGCAGCTGCCAAAAAGGCCAACACAGTGCTATGCTGCATTAACAGAGGGATAGAATCAAGATCACATGAAGTGTTAATACCACTTTACAATGCCTTGATAAGGCCACACTTGGAATACTGCATCCAGTTTTGGTCACCGCAATGTAAAAAAGATGTTGAGACTCTAGAAAGAGTACAGAGAAGAGCAACAAAGATGATTAGGGGACTGGAGGCTAAAGCATATAAGGAATGGGTATGTCTAGTTTAACGAAGAGAAGGACAAGGGGGGACATGATAGCAGTGTTCCAATATCTCAGGGGCTGCCACAAAGAAGAGGGAGTCAAGCTATTTTCCAAAGCGCCTGAAGGCAGGACAAGAAGCAATGGGTGGAAACTAATCAAGGAGAGAAGCAACTTAGAACCAAGGAGAAACTTTCTGACAGTGAGAACAATTAATCAGTGGAACAACCTGCCTCCAAAAGTGGTGAATGCTCCAACACTGGAAGTTTTTAAGAAGAGACTGGATAGCCATTTGTCTGAAATGGTATAGGGTTTCCTGCCTGAGCAGGGGTTTGGACTAGATGACCTCCAAAGTCCCTTCCAACTTTATTATTATTATTATTATTATTATTATTATTATTATTATTATTATTATTTGTCTTAATAACTATTGTGAAGTAAGTTGTTGAAAAAGTAGCCTACTCTCAAATTCTCTACCTTCAGTTTTTGACTGTATTGTATTACTTCATTGCTTCCATTCTTTTTTGCATATCTTTTTGGGTTGCTGGTTACAAAACATGTATATGATAGATTGAAGACATAGTGTTGCATCACCTAATTCCATCTCCTGATTCCACTATATAAAATTCATTTGTCTGCTGAGGTTTTCATCCTGGTTCAGGAAAAAAAAAATGGCCAATGACTCCTGTTAGAATAGCTACCCTGAGTTAATATCTCAAAAAATCATAGTACTATAGCACAGAAGATATGAGTTTTTTTAAACTCATGATTTACCACAGAAAATGCTCATTATCATCACATTTCAATGCCAGGAAGTGTACAGAACCTAATACAGAAACTGGACAACCTGATCAAAAGAGTCCTCAACAATCTAACCAAGAAATATCAAATGAAAAAAGAGGAACAGTAGTAAATGAAAAGAAGTGGAATTGACTTCCCACACTTCTGTCAATGCCCCCAATATCCAAGCCCAACATACATCTTTGTCCATTTCTATCATTATCAGGGCTGTCTTCCCCCCCTCCTCCTCCCCTCCTTTCATTTCCTGGCTCATTGGAACTGGCTGAGTTGTGAGCCAAGCCATCTCTGCAAAGCCCCTCAGAGGTGTCCTTGCCTCCCTTTCTGGTACTCTTACCTGTGAGTAAAAAGCAGCATGAGGGTTGCCAAGAGGGCTACCAGGCCTCCCCACAGCCCTCATGATCTCTCCACCCACCATCAATCACATGCTGCCTCTCCAGCACCCTGCTGCTGCCCAGTTGGCTGGTGGCTATTTGTCCCATGGAGCAAAAGCCTGGGTCAAACTGTGCTTGAGGGAATGGGCTGGGACAAAGGGATGGGGGTGGAGGCTCAGGGAGCCATTGGTGATGGAGAATTGCCAAGGGAGGGACAGCAGAGGAGGAAAGGCAGCTGTGAAATCGGCTGAGATGGATAGCTAGAGCATGAGGAATGGTCATCACCTAAATGTCCCATTCTGGCTCCTGGATGCAATACTCATAATGAATCATACTCTAGTCCCCTCCAGTCTAGACTAATGCAATGTGCTATATATGACGCTGTCCTTAAATATCCAACCAAAATTGCAATTGATACAGAATCTAGTAATGAGAATACTTTTGAATAGACCTCAGTGTGCCAATGTAACAACACTGACTTAGAATCTGAATTGACTTCCCATAAGTTTCCATATGCAATTCAAGGTGCTGGTTATCTCCTATAAAGCCCTCCATGGTACATGGTATGTCCAACTGTCTCTGGCTCATGAGACCCAGCAAAGTTAGTATTCTTTGAGCTGCCTCCATCTAGTGGGGCTTCTCTTTTCTGTTGTACTTGCCCTGAGGATTGTCATTCCCATTAAATTTAGATGACTCTGACTCTTCTGTTTTTCTCTAAGGCTCTACAAATCTGGCTGTTCTATAAACTTCCATTGCTTTTGCTGCTTTAATTTCTGCAGGTTCTCTGTAAACAGGGACCAGCAAATAGCGAAGGCTCCTCAGAAGCTACCTCTTTCAGTTGCCAGTGGCTAATTAGACAGCCAACAGAATTACCTATTACATTGTTGAGAAATCCCCCAAATGTAGAATTCAGTTTTCACCTTTTCTTCCTCCTCTTCTCTCATAACAATTTGGTTGATCTCTGTTGAGTTTTTGGATATTTGTTGTGCTAATAGATAGACTATCCATCCCGCATTGCAAGTCAAATGGCTCTGAGCACTTGGCAAAAGTATATAATTATTCCCAAATAAATACAATGTATATGGTTTCTATTGTACACTATAACTAGGTTTTTTTCCCCAAATTGTGGTAAATTCAATTGACATACAATGTTAATTAGTGCTTGCATTAAAATCAGAGAGATGATGTATAAATGGTTTATCACACATGATCAATATAAAGGTTCACTTAATACAGGGCTTTTCAACCGGTGGTACGTGTACCACTTGTGGTACATTAACGAGTGGCAGGTGGTATGCAGCCCTGCCTAGCCAAGTGTAATTGGGGGTGGGAAAGAGACAGCACAGGCAAGGACTTACTGTGAGAGAGTCCTCTGGAGCTGCAGAGTGGCTGAGGCGAGGCAAAGGCCCCAGGCTCACTTCTGGCTCACCCTCCCCCATGAGAAAGGAGGAGGAGGAGGGGGGCAGAGACAGGAGAGGCTATAAAAGGAGGCAGTTTGGGCAGGAGAGGGAGAGAGAGAGAGAAAAAGAAGCAGCCTTGGGAGGAGGTAGAGTCAGCTCTAGCTGCACTGAAGGGAAAGAAGGAGGAGGAGGAGGAGGGTGGGGGGAGAGGAGATCAAGCATGCCAGCCATGAGCCAATCTACAACTGCTGTGGCAGGCACCTGTGCTGGCAGCAGCAAACAGGCAAGAAATGCAGTGGGGGAGGGGTTGCCCTCCAAGAGGAATGAAAAAAGGCAGCAATGGCTGGAGGTGAGGCACGGAGGAGGGAAGGAGATGGAGAGTGGAAGGATTCTTATGTGCTTTTGTGACTTGGAAGTTCTGGGATTTGTGCAATATGGGCTTTGTGTTCTTAAGGAGTGTTTGGCAATTTCTATTTGGCTGATGTCTCATGTTAGCTTCTATTGCTCTGCTATTGTTAGCTGTAAGTTTTGCTGCATGGGATTTTGAAGTATTTTTCTCCTGAATGGATGTTGCTTGTAGCATTCCTTTACTTATGAATGGAGCCATTTGGGGAGGCTGCCTTAGCCGGTGCCAAAACTTACTACATTTTTTTCTTCCTTAAGTGCCGGCTGCGCTCAACTTTCTTTTCTAGCCAGTAGCTAATTCTTAAAGGGGAATGTGCCTTTTTAAGCAAGTTCACTCAGCAGTTTGTCTTTTCTGTCTCTGGAGGCTTTTCCTTGTTTGATGAATATATGGAAGAGAGAAAATATGGGGGGGGGTTCAAATTCTTCGTTCAGAAGGAGGTGGGCATGAGAAAGAGGAAGGCAGGAAAGGAAGGAGGGAAGTCCCACCTTAGCACTTGGCCACCAGCAGCCCTGCCACTGACTTTGCTTGTCAAAAGGTTGCAAAAGGGGATCACGTGACCCTGGGACACTGTGACCATCATAAATATGAATCAGTTGCCAAGCATCCAAATATAAATCACATGACCCTGGGCATGCTTCAATGGTCATAAGTGTGAAAAATGGTCATAAGTCATTTCAGTGCAATTGCAACTTCGAACAGGTTTTGTTTTTTTGGTCATCAAGTTTTTGACACCTTGCTAGGTGGTACTCAAATATTGCCATATCCTAAAAGTGGTACAATCGGTGAAAAGGTTGAAAAACCCTGACTTAATAGGTTTGAAAAACATAATTTTGAGACATTCTGTGGAAGTGGCAATAGAAATAAATAAATCTAAAAACTACTTCATAGGCTGAACTAGCAATAACCAGTTTGGCATCCCACAGATATTTTGGGACTAAAGTTCCCAGAATTCCCAAAACATGTTGACAGGGAATGTGAAACCTAACATATCTGAATTTGGATCTTTGTGAAATATTTTTTTAAAAACCTATAAATAATATTTTTTTAAAAATGAAATAAAAACAATAGCAGCTACAAAATATATCTTACGTTGAAATATTTCTGAATTTTCTCTAAAATCAGTATTGTTGATTTTAACTAATGGTATGTATATAAATTTTAAATCTGAGGTGGTAATTTCAGGCATAAGGACTATTACAAAAAACAGTGTACTTAGATTTGCCCACTTTTCTTAATCTGAGTTTTTTTTTTCTTGAATTGAATTAAAGCTGCTTTATTTTTGGGAGACTTTTTATTGGCCAATTCTTAAAAACAAATGGTCATAATTATGGTTTTAATCTTGAGCCATATTTTTTTACTATTCAGCCATAATTCTCAGTCCCTCCATATCAGCAAATATAGATTATTTGGACTCTAAGATTTGAATTCATTTGGTTAGCATAAAAGCATTATAGTATGTTCAGCCATTTTGGTATTGTTATTTGAGTTTTTTTTTAATTAAAAGTCTGTCTTGGAGTATGTCAAGTGCTCCTGTATTTTTGCCATTCTTCTTATCTCTATGGCAACGAAAATATTTCAGCATTTACATGGGCATCATATTCTTTGCTAATGTACTATCTGAACTGTTTGTATGCTGAGAAGCAGGAACAGCAGAGATTGGCTTCTGCTGTCTGGGATGCAAGAGTTGTCAAGACAACCAAGAGGCCTAGTGATGTCCTTACTAGTAGCATTAAATTGAAGCTTTAAATTAATTCTCCCTAATGTGTTTTTGTAGCTTATATTGTTAATTGAAATAATAGGAATGACCTTCCCTGTACATTCAGAGCACCTGTCCTATTAAAATTGTATGTGCTATTTACTTAAGTACACTCATCTATCAGACAAATCTAGCGTGAAATAGGGGAAAATGGAAGACACTTATATTGTACTGCCATGTATTGACTTGTAGTAATAGATGAAGCAGCTTTTCCTATGTCAGGCATGGAATAATTGATAAATTTTCTATTCTGAAACTTACATTTTTGCTTTCATTTTCAGAAATTTAGGCCTAAACAATTCACTATATTTTATTCTAAGTAAAGAAAATGACTGAGAACTATCAGGGTTCACCATATTCAGCGAGTAAACATGCTACAGGTACTATTGTACATGCTTTCCTTTTGTGGAATAAAATAAGAATAGGAGCCCAGATCTCAAAATAATTGTGAAAATCCAAGCTTTCTTAATTAACATAAAATTTGATTCCATTTCTATCCCAAAATATTTCAGCATGAATCTAATAATTACATTGTCATTGAAAGGATCTTTGTAAAACTACTTACTTTGAAATAATTTCTATGAAATTCTGTTTTGTTGGGTAAAGTAAGTGTAATAAGCAGTGCTTTTTTTTTTTTCATAGAACACACCGGAACAGAGTTCTGGCACCTTCTTCCGACAGATTTTCCAAATTTTAAAAGTGATTTTTGAAAATTTGATGTTTGGTCCACGTTGAGCATAGCAGGTCGGCGGCAAAATCATTAAAACGGTGCATGCAGGCTGCTTGTGTGTCGAGTCCAATGCATGCATACTTTATCCGTGCTGGTTGTGATGGCGCTGCTTGACTTGTGATTGGTCATGTGGTCGCACACTGAGTGCTTACTGCGGGTGGCAACTGTTATGTTTCATTACACAACTGCCATGTGTGGGTGTGTGTACAGTAATTGACTATGTGAGAAAGGTAAATAATTTCTTTATTTTAAAAAATTGTTGAATTGAAATTTTTTTTAAAAAATTTAGTGTAAAAGTGTGACCCCAAATTTTAAAATGAAAAAAAAAATACTAATTACTTCTCAATCACCAGTCCTGCTAAGAACTGAATATATAATTTTTTAAATAAAAGATTAGCAAGATGTGAGTTCCGGCACCTTTTTTCTTGAAAAAAAAAGCACTGGTAATAAGTAGAAACAATAAAGACAATTTGAAAGAACTTTAAATTCCATCATAGCACATAGAATAACAAAATTGGAAGGGCCTTTGGAGATTTCTAATGTAATCTCTTACAAGAGCAGGAGGACTTATTCTGAACAAATGGTTGTCCAATCTCTTTTGAAAACCTCCAGTGATGGACCACCCACGATTTCTGAAGGCAAGCTATGCTACTGATTGTTCTCACTGTCAGGAAATTTCTCCTTAGTTCTAGGTTGGATCTCTCTCTCTTTTTTAAAAAAACATTTTATTAATTTTCTATTTTTACAAACAAGTGCTTAATAGACAATGTGTTGACTGGGTCCATTAGTAATTCTGTGGTACATTTAAGCTTCTTCAAACTAAATCCAATATTACACCATCCAATACATCCTCTCTTCTTCCGGTAATAAACATTTTTTCACATTAAGCAAATACAGTTCTTGTTGTTAATAATATACAGTTGAATATCAGCATTCATTACAGTTTTCTAATAGTATCAATAATATCAGTTTAAAATATCTTTTCTAACCAAAACATATCTTAATTGCATTTGCACTCAATATCCATTTATTCAGTCAGTATCCTATTTTCGCTTTTTTCTCCAGTTTTAATTTCCCATCCATATTCAAAATATCCCAATTATTTATAATTTCAAAACAAGTTATATTTGGGTAACCAAAAACTTTCCTTATTCAAACTTCTCCTTTGTTGTTATTAATTGCTAAGTCATGTCTGACCCATTGCAACCCCATGGACAACATTCCTCCAGGTCTTCCTGTCCTCTACCATCTTCTGGAGTCCATTTAAGTTCACGCCTACTGCTTCAGTGACTCCATCCAGCCATCTCATTCTCTGTCGTCCCCTTCTTCTATTGTCCTCAATCTTTCCCAGCATTAGGCCCTTCTCCAGTGAGTCCTTCCTTCTCATTAGGTGGCCAAAGTATTTGAGTTTCAACTTCAGTTGAACTTCTCCTTAGGTTGGATCTTTTTTAATGATATTCTACCTGTTACTTCTTGTCCTACCATCAGGTGTTTTGGAGAATAGGTCGACCTTCTCTTCTCTCACCAGTACAGTATAAAGCAGCATGATCACTTCACATGATCTTGATACTATCCCTTTGTTGATGGAGTTTAGGACTGCATTGGCTTTTTTGTCAGATGCAGCACACTGCTGGCTCATACTTAAGTGGTTGTCCACTAGGACACCTAGATTCCTCTCATAGTTACTACTGTTGAGTCTGGTACACCTATTCTATACCTGTGCATTTGATTTTTTTTTTTTTGCCTACACGTAAAACCTTACTTTTCTCACTACTGAATTGCATTTGGTTGTATAGGGCCCAGTGTTGAAGTCTGTCACGAGCCTTCTGACTCTTGAAGTTATTTTCCAAAGTGTTAGCTATTCTCCTAGCTTGATGTGATCTGCAAATTTAATGAGTTCCTCTTCTATCCCCTCATCTAGATCATTTATGAAAATGTTGAAGATTAAGTACTGGGTCTAAGACAGAATCTTGAGGTACCCCACTGCATGTTCCCTCCATGTAGATGTAGTTCCATTAAGGACTATATGCTGAGTGAAGTTAGTCAGTCAATTGCAAATCCATCTGGTGGTGTTACTGTCTATCCCACATTATTCTATTTTATCAAGAAGTAAGCTTTGGTATACTTTGTCAAATTCCTTACAGAAGTCTAAATAAACTATGTTCACAACATTTCCCTGACCCACTAATTTAGTCACTTTGTCAAAGAAGGCAATAGTTTTTTGTCTGGCATGATCTGTTTTTAACAAACCCATGTTGGCTTCTAGTAATTGCCTTGCTCATTTCTAGGTGCTCACTAATCCACAGCTTGATTATCTTTTCCAGGATTTTTTCAACTATTAATGTCAGGCTGATTGGTCTGTAGTTTCCTGGATCCACTTTTCCCCCCTTTTTGAAGACTGGAACCTCATTCCCTCTTGTCGAGTCTCCAGGAACTCTGAAAGTTTTGGTTTAGTGGTTCTGAGATGACATCTGCCAACTCCTTCAAATAAATAAATAAATAAATAAATAAATAAATAAATAAATAAATAAATAAATAAATAAATAAATAAAGTCAAATTGAAAGATCTCTAAATTTTATCAGTTTTAAGGAAAGTGAGTATAAGCTCACTTGAACTACCTTGTGACAGCTTTGTTCCTTATGCCACCCGTCTTGTAAATTTGCAGGATTCTTTTTTCTAGCCATGTATATGTATACATCCAAACTAGACTGTGTTATTTCTTTGTGTTATATATGTGTGTGAGTATATGCATAATTTTTGTCATGTTTTTGTAATATATATTGGAGGTGATTACCCTTTGAGAGCTGAATGTAACGAAATTTCATTTCAATGTATGCTGATTAATGTACATTTAAAGTGACAATAAAGTTATTCTATTCTACCCTTGAAAACTACAGGATTAAAAACTTTATTTGTTTTATTTACTTTTTTTTAAAAAACCTATTTTTCTACCTAACAAAATTATCTAGAAGTGATTATTACAAATAACAAACAAATTTAAAATGAAATCCAAGACACTAGTAATAATAATAATAATGTTGGAAGGGACCTTGGAGGTTATCTAGTTCAACCCCCTGCTCAGGCAGGAAACCCTATACCATTTCGGACGAATGGCTGTCCAGTCTCTTCTTAAAAACCTCCAGTGTTGGAGCATTCACAGCTTCTGGAGGCAGCTTGTTCCACTGGTTAATTGTTCTGTCAGGAAGTTTCTCCTTAGTTCTGGGTTGCTTCTCTCTTTGGTTAGTTTCCATCCGTTGCTTCTTGTCCTGCCTTCAGGCACTTTGGAAAATAGCTTGACTCCCTCTTCTTTGTGGCAGCTCCTGAGATATTGGAACACTGCTATCATGTCCCCCCTCATCCTTCTCTTCATTAAACTAGACATACCCAATTCCAGCAGCCGTTCCTTATATGTTTTAGTCTCCAGTCCCCTGATCATCTTGTTGCTCTTCTCTGTACTCTTTCTAGAGTCTCAACATCTTTTTTACATCGTCTTGACCAAAACTGGATGCAGTATTCCAAGTGTGGCCTTACCAAAGCATTGTAAAGTGGTATTAAGTGATAGCTGTTTAATGATTATGCAATAATAGTATAATTAAATAGTTCAACTTCTGCATGACTTCACCTTGGTAGCTAAGGTATAGCACCTTTACTTGCCTAAATTTTAGTTTTCATTGTAAATAAGAAAAACAGCAGCAACCAGGCACAATCCAACTAATGTTCTTTAAACAGTTTATTTATTTGGCTGTACTTCACTATTAAGCACACAGACAAACCTTTATAATAGCCTTGAGACCAAGGAACGCTACAATAAAAATGCCCAAACCTATAATTATTAATAAAACTAAAAGTATGTTATATTTAAAAAATAAAATACAATAAAATTATATAAAATAAATATAATAACAATATTACTGATTTATGGCAACTGCCAAAATTGTACTAATATTCAGTTGTAGGTAGGACAACAGTGGCACAAAATTGGGCAACCTGGAAAAAGATGATTGAAGAAGCGACTGCTAGATTATTAAACACTGCTGGTTGGATTTTGCTTCCTGTTTTTAGGAATTATATTGTGCAGTTTGATTATCTCTCCTAACTTTGCCCAATGAAAGGATAAAGCAAAAGAATTATTTTTTGGTCAAAAATAAAAATGACAGCCTGGCTTAGAACACAATATAATTAAAAGCCTTATTCCTTAGTGTTGTAAGAGACCTTGTGAAAACTTATAGTTAATAATGCCAAACATAACATTTAAAAAAAGGCAGATTACCTTGGATTAGATTTCTCTTATTTTTGAAAGTATTTAACTTTGATGTCTTTCTCTTTTTATATTTTTTTTGTGAATTACCCAAAGTCCTCTGGGATTGGAGTGGGCTATAAATACCATCTAACAAAGAAATAAGACCAGTCTTGTAGAATATTGGTATCTGAAGTTTTTAAATGTCATTATATACTGTAATATTTTCCTTTGGGCAAAAAAATATTTAATCCTACCTCTGGAAGCACAAATACACTAATGCAATGGTGACGAACCTATGGCACGCATGCCAGAGGCAGCACTCGGAGCCTTCTCTGTGGGCACGCGTGCCATGCCCCGGAAATGGCAACCATCCTCTTCAACCAGCCGCCTACTAACTTGCTGAGGTCCCACGTGGCCAGATGCATCCCAGCACCCATGCACTTGCTGGCCTTTGTGTGTGGAGGCTGATGGTGTCAGGCACAGCCTCCCCGGCTCCTGCCTCACCTTGCCCTGCAACATGGCACCCCTGCTCTGCCTTGCCTCACCCTGCAGAACCAGCCTCCTGCCCACCGCCCCACCACCAGAGACCTCTGGATCTCCCCCAACCCTGCCTCGCCCTCACAAGGATCCTTCCTCAGGAGCAACATCGAGCTGGCCATGCCCACCCTGGCCACATCCACCCATCTGCCATGACCACTGTAACCACACCCACCCAGCAGGCCACACCTATCTGGCATCCGGCAATACATGTGGATTTTGGGTTGAAGTTTGGGCACTCGGTCTCTAAAAGGTTCGCCATCACTGCACTAATGTAAGCAATATGTATATCATCTACATTTAAATGTATGTTTAATGTAATAGGATACATTCTGCTAACTACTCTACCCCTCAGCACTTTTACTTTATTCATGTTGGCAAACACAATATTGAAATGAGAGCATTGTAAAAATATTTTAAAAAATAGTAATAGGGTAGATCATCCAAGCAGATGATCTTTAATAACAGAATTTTTAGTTCATCCCTAAAACCAGCATTCGAATTAGCAGTAAACTATATTACTGATGAAATGTTTATTATACGTCTATAATATTATTTAGAAAAATATGTTTCCAAAATTATATTTATGCTTCTTGTTAACTGATCAGTTGCTTGATTTATAAGAAACTTAGATTGGCTAAAGTTTTAGAGCTTTACATAGTGCAGCGTCCAGTAAAATATAATACAAGCTGGATCAACTTATTGTATAGTTCAGCTTAGATATTCAAAAAGTTCTTGATGTAGAGATAGTGCTCTGCTAGGCAATAGAATATTTGCAGATGTTGTGCTGAATGGGGTACTACAAGGTTCCATCTTAGGCCCAGTACTCTGCAATATCTTCATAAATGACTTAGATGAGGGGATTGAAGAACTCATCAAATTTGCAGAGGACACCAAACTGGCAGGAGTAGCCAACACCCCAGAAGACAAACTCAGGATCCAAAAAGATCTTGACAGACTTGAACAATGGGCCCTATACAACAAAAGGAGTTTCAATGTGGAGAAAAGCAAAGTTTTACATTTAAACAGGAAAAATCAAGGTACAAGTACAGACAGGCGAGACCTGGCTTAAAAACAGTAACTGTGAGAGAGACCCTGGAGTCCTAGTGGATGATCACTTGACCATGAGCCAGCAGTGTGCAGCAGCAGCCAAAAAAGCTAATACAATCCTGGGTTCTTTAAACAGAGGCATAGAATCAAGATCACACAAAGTATTAGTACCATTTTATAAAACCCTGGTAAGACCACACCTGGAATACTGCAGCCAATTTTGGTCACCATATCACAAAAAAAATGTTGAGAGTTTTGAAAAAACTCAGAGAAGAGCAATTAAGCTGATCAAAGGCCTGGAGGCTAAAACATATGAAGAGTGGCTGTGGGACTTGGGTTTGGCTAGTCTAAAGAAAAGAAGAAACAAGAGCGACATGATAGCAGTATTCCAGTATTTGAGGGACTGCCACAAAGATGAGAGGATCACGTTATTCTCCAAAGCACCAGAGAGCAGGACAAGAAACAATGTTGGAAACTGAACAAACAGAGAAGCAACCTAGAACTGAGAAGAAACTTCCTGGCAGTGAGGACAATTAACCAGTGGAACAGCTTGCCTCCAGAAATCGTGGGCTCTCCATCACTGAAGATTTTTAAGGAGAGACTAAACAGTCACTTGTCTGAAATGATATAGGTTCTCCTGCTTGAGCAGGGGGCTGGACTAGAAGACCTCCAAAGTCCCTTCCAGCTCTATTCTATTATTATAATCAAGACTTTTTTTTGTCATAGAACGCCCAGAATGGAGTTCCGGCACCTTTTTTGAATGAAATCTTGTAGGGTAGGCAAGGCGGGTTGTTTAACGTGTGAGTTCCAGCACCTTTTTTTTTTTTTCCAAAAAAAGCACTGATTATAATGTATTGAAGTTGGGTGCATGCCCTTAAGGTAATATACACCTCAGCTGGTCCAGTTTCTTTTTTAAAATAAAAGTAAGCATATTATTCTTTCATGAGGCAGATGAAGCCACTTTAGGATGCCATGTATAAGCACCTACCCTGACTCTCTTTGTTGACCCTTTCCAAATCCGATGCTTGCTAAATTTATTGAAAATATAATTCCTATGATATACAACACTATTGAAATTATAATTGTTTTAACATGTCTGGTAGGCACCAGTAGAAGACTGAATTAGTTCATAATAATTCCAAATGAAGTTCTTCAGGAAATGATTTGCTTCATGGTGCCATAATATATGATATTAGCTGCCAAATTTAACTACAATAAGTCTTCAACTTACAACCATTTGTTTAGCGACTGTTCAAAGTTACACAGTATTGAAAAGTGACTTATGACCATTTACCTCTGACCATTGCAGCATCCCTGTGGTCACATGATCAAAATTCAGATGTTTATCAATTGGCATGTATTTATGATGGTTGCACTGTCGGAGTCATGTGATCACCTTTTGCAACCATCTGATAAGCAAAGCCAATGGGGAAGCCAGATTCATTTAACAACCATGTTATTAACTTAACAATTGCACTGATTCACTTAAGAACTGTGGCAAGAAATGTTGTAAAATGGGACAAAACTCATAACTGTCTCGCTTAGCAACAGAAATTTTGGGCTCAATTGTGGTCGTAAGTTGAAGACTACATGTATTTTGGTGTGAAATTTATCAGTTGGATTTTGGGACAGTGTTCATGCTGTGAAGCAAGTTTAATGATGAAAATGGTAATTATTTGCCTTTAGAACCAATTGCTCTTGACGTTATGCTTAAAATCCCCTCAAATGTAAAAATGGACTAAACTTGTCCCATTCCTTACTGCGGTACCATGAGGTCTCTTGCAATTGTGTGCAATAGTGGAAAGTCACTTCTATGTTTGAACAAAAGGATATACTTTCATGTAGACCAATTTTAGTAACTCTTAGCAGCCAGTTTGATATAGTTGGGAAACTATGAGTTGTAATCCTGCCTCCACTAGGAGACCATGAGATGTAATATTGCCTTAGGGATGGAATCCAGTCACTCTCGCTCATCCCTAGAAGAGAAGACTATGACTAATCATCTCCAAAACTGTTATGAAGAAAACCTTATGGATATGTCCATGTAGTCACCTGAAATTTAAACTGGCTTGCAGTCACACACACTCACACAAATGCACAATATGTTCTCAGTGTAATTGAATTTAAAAATTTGACATACCTGCATCATTCATTCCTTGCATGCATTCTTCGTGTTGCAATATGCTGAAAGTTTTGTCCTGTTAACAAATCGCTTAGCACCATGGTTTGATCTCTTTTCTAGATTCTTCTTAGCTAGAGCTTTTATATCTGGATTGCAAAATTTAGTGTGATCATTATGTGACAGCAGAGAACTACATAAACTTACCTATTTACTGCCATCTGGTAATCAACTGGAGTTTTGCAACCTGGATCTAGTGGCCCTGTCTAGTGATTAGTTTGCTCAAAATGTACATTAAATCAAGAACAGACATCAGTAACATTGCTGGTACAAAACAGTGCCATTATTTGGAAAGTATTCTTTTGAAAATAAATTCAATAAATACTAGGGGCTAACTTCTAGATATCTGTCTATCGAACGTTTTACAAGTTCTTCAAGCATATGTGTATTAAAAATGATTTATAATACATAACATCCTCATTTTTCTTTTCCAGTTCTCTATTTTTAAGGCATGAATATCTCCAGGCAGAGCCCCGATAGAAAGGACTCTGAAGGCTTTGTGCATCTTTAACTCAGTGGGATATTTCATTGACACTAAAGATCTCCTTCAATATTCTCTCTCTTTCTTTCTTGACATTTTTGCAAGAAGGGAGAAAGTGAAGGGAGGAAGGGGTATATAATGCTCCCACTGCTGAGCACTATGAATTAAGTCAGCTGGGGTAAGAGTGTGAAGTGGCAGGGATCCATTTTGATGAAGCTCATGCTGATCTGTAGCCCCAATTCTGACTGTTAGGTAACACCAAACACCTGTTTTGCATACCAGAAAAATAAAGTACTTCATAAAACTATTATGTGTGCTAACTGGTTCTTGGGTGGATTTATTTCATTTTATTCTGATGTCATGTGGTATTTAATATAAATTTGCATTTAGAAATATGTCAGAAAAAAGCAATTTCCTACATTCATTTGTTCATCCCTTCCAGAAAGAGGGAGACAATCATATTGAGAGATTTAACATTTCTTTATTTACCTTCTTATATTATTTCATCTTCAATATTCCTATATATTATATAAAGTAGTACCATATCATGTATATTAATATTCCTATATATTATGTACAAAATTATGTACAGTGATTTATTTGAAACATAAAGATTAGTACCAAGAAATCTATAATTTTTCAGGAATAAAATAAATACCTTACATTTAAAGATAAATTTTAGAGCATCAATTTTAGAGCATTTTATTCATACAGTGTGGTTAAAATACAGTGAAAATACATTGTCAGACTAATATCATCTATGTTAGTCAAGTCAGTTAAAAAATAATCTGGAGCAATTGGGTTATGTTCCAGGTACGTTCTAGAGCCCCACCCAATTTGAGTGTTTTAAACCATGGCTTGCAACAAGAACATTATTATGTATATAGAACAGTATAGTATTCAAATTTCTACTTGCCCAATGCAATGCATTCCTCCCAGGTTGAGATTTTTCAGGCTATGAATAAAACAATTTCTCACTTTCATTTTTATGAGGCCTGCAGAGATCCTTCATAAGAGCTATTGTCTCATAATTGCTATATAGAGTGGAAGGATCATGTGAAATTGCTCTTATAACATAGAAACAGGCCCACAGTTGTATTATTCTACAGTAGTTCTCTATCATGTTCTAACACAGTTTCATGGCATTATGATATGGCAATAGAATTTATTTGCCAAGAAACTAAAAAATGGGGATATTGCTATTATATGCATAGTCAGTAAAATATCTGCAAGAATAAAAATGAATATTAATAAATCAAACTGTGAAAGAATATGTCAAAATGGTTTCCCAATATATTATGACTAGGTATCTAAACAATGGATCAAAATACAAATGATTGTTTAAAATCATTGTTTAAACATACCTCCTAGTTTAACGAAACAATCAAATGGACTAGGGCTGTTAGTAGCTTAAAATCAGAAAATTTAAATAAGGGAGAAAAATATACTGTGTATAGTATCAGCAAACTTCCTCTGGAACTATATTTACTTGACAACCATGTGCATATTGAAAAGTTCCTTCTACTGAGGAAACCATTTACATTAGTCTCTCTGGGTGTCCAACAGTGACTGATATAAATATTTTATTAGGCAAACCTGCAGGCTTCTGAAGATTATATGTCTTATCAAGTTGACCCTTATAATTATGTTGTCTTCCATAACTGTGGGATCTCTTTTAATTTTAAAGCTCTTTTGTAAATATTGAATCAGAGAGTATACAGTCATAAGCAAAATGGAGCAGAACATTAGAGCAGGTGTAAATAGGAAATCATCTGGCTGCTGGTGTGAAGATTCACAATTTGCTTGTTGTCACTGAAGATACAAGGTAAACCCTCTAATTATAGTGGCGATGGGATATTTTGAGTTCCATTTTTGCTTGCTTGCTATCCAAGTATGCTTTCATTTTCTCAACAAAATCTTTGGCTATGTTTCTTATTTACTTGGTTATATTTTTGGAGAAGAAAGATCTGATTAGGATTATCAGTAGGTATTTATCATTATCAGGCAGAATATATATACCAGCTGTAAAAAAAATAGAATAATTGTGTGGAGTTCTGTCTCTTTTATTTCCTCCCTATCTTTCACCTATGTACATATACATGTAATTTATTTATTAATTTGTTACATTTTTATGCCAGCCACCTCCCCTAGAAGGTGACTCTGGGTAGCTTAACAGCTATAAAATAAGTAAAAATGATTAAAATATTTAAACATTAAAACTACACAGATTATGGTTATGATTATAAAATTATACTGAAACTAGAACCAAGAGACAAACAGGACAGTGATGAGTCTTCTTACCCCATCAGCTATCTCCAGTGGTGAGCATGCCCCTCAAGGTCCTAGGCCAACCTGCAAATCCAAGTTTCGATACCATTCTGGAAAGCCAAAAAGATGGGAGCAGTTCTGTAGAGTGTTCCACAGGAATGGGGCCACAGCAGAAAAGGCTCTTCTTGAATTTGCCTGCTTCAATTACTTAGCAAATGGCACAAGTGGGGTGAGCTAGTCCTGTTGGGGAGAGATGGCTCCTCAGATACCCTATGCCATGTAGAGCTTTAAAGATAACAATCAACACCTTGAATTGGATCCAGCAGCAAACTGGTAACCAATGCAACTTGTGCAGTAGCAGTGTTACATTTGAAGCCCTAGGAGCCCCTGGATTGTGCACACCATTCTGCACCAGCTGCAGTGTCAGAATACTCTTCAAGGGTAGGCCAATGTAGAGTGTGTTGCAATAATCCAGCTGAGAGATGACTAGGATATGAGTGACCATGCACAGGGCCTCAGGATACAAGTAAAGGTGCAACTGGTACACAACATGAAGTTATGCAAAGACCATTCTAGCCACAACTCCCCATTTTCTTTGAGCAGCACTAGTAAGTCCAGGAGAACCCCCAGGTTGTGCACTGGATCTGTCTGGGATAGCGCAATCCCATCCAGAGTTAACAATGATAAACAACCAAATCTTGAGGTCTCTTGCACCCATAGTCACTCCATCTTGCCTGGGTTCAGTTGAAACCTTTTGTCCCCCATCCAGATCCCTACAGCCTCCAGATACTGAGAAAGGATGGCCAGAGCATTGTTTGGATCACCAGGAATGGAAATGTAAAGCTATGTATCATAACCATACTGATGATATTTCATTCCATAAAGTCAAATGATCTCACCAAATGGTTTCATGTAGATGTTAAAAGGAGCAAAGAAGGTACTGAACCCTATAGCACCCCACAAAGGTGTGGCCATGGGCTAAATCTCTTGATCCCCATTAATATTGATTGGGACTGACCTTGGAGAAAGGAGCTGACCCAGTGCAATACTTTGCCACCTAGCCCCAAACCCCATAGCCAACCCAAAAGGATACATAGTTAATGGCATTGAAAGGCACTGAGAGGTCAAGGAGAGCAAGGTTGGATGCACTACCCCCATCCTACTCTCACCAGAGATCATCCACAAGCACGACGAATGCCATTTCCATCTCATAATCTAGTCTGAAACCTAACTGAAAGGGTTTCAGATAATCCATTTCATCCATGACTGTCTGGAGCTGCAAGGCAACCACTTTTTCCACCACCTTCCCTAGAAAGGGGAGGTGGGAAACTTGATAAAAAATTATCCAGATGGCTTTGCTCCAATGGTAATTTCTTGAGAAGGGCCTCCTTAAATGGTGCTGGAAACACCCCTTCCTGTAATGATGCATTAATCATCACTCTGACCTACCTGCAGTTCACTGTCCTGGAAACTTTCACCATCCAGAAGGGACAAGGATCTAATAAGCAAGTAGTTGCCTTGACAGCCCCAAGGATCCTGTCTACTTCCTTGGCTCAAAGAGGATCAAACCATTCCCAAATAATCTGGCAAGTCCATTCCATGGGCATCTCCAATGAACTAGCTCCATGCTTGAAACTGAGAATGGATCCAAACAATTTTACTGTCAGGTGTTCACCAAATTCCTTTGCACAGCCCTTTAAATGATTGTCTGATCTTCCTTTCCCAAGGCAGGCACTGGGTGATCTTGAACAAAGCCATTGGGTGATACTCTGTGGATGCAATAAGACCAGAAAAATAATGATGTTTCAATGTTCTTATCACCACGAGGTTGCAATTGTGTCTGATTTGATTAACTCTTAGTCTTCTTTCAGTGATACTCTAACCATCTTTTGGCCCTTTTTAGCACCCTCACTTCTTCCATAAACCATGGGGCACTTCAGGCCCAATGGACCAGGTGTGATCCTGTCTAGGCCTTGGCACTTTCTGATTCCAAGTGGTGGTAAAAGTCTCCACAGGTTTATGGAGCAGAATCCCCAGGATACTCCCCAGCTCCTTCTGAAACCTCAATGGTTCCAGTAGTCACTATGGATGGACCATTCAAAAGGTTCTGCCTCCCTGCAGAGGGGGAGAACATTGGAAAATCTCATAGCCATCAGGGCATTGTCTAACAGTGGCTGGGAGGGATAACAACAGATTCCCCACCAGATCACATTGCCACTCCTCCAACAATAATGTATACATATATACAGTACATTCAGAAGGTATTCAGACACCCTTCACTTTTGTGAATTTGTTATGTTGCAGCCTGATTCTACAGTTGTTGAAATTCATTTTTTCCCTCATTAATCTACACTCAGTAGATTAATGACAAAGTGAAAATAAAATTTAGAAATATCTATAAATTTATTAAAAAGAAAAATGAAATATCACATTGGCATAAGTATTCAGACCCTTCCCTAAGTATTTTGTTGAGTACTTTGGCAGCAATTACAGCCTCGAGTCTTTTGGGGTATGATGTGACAAGCTTTGCACGCCTGGATTGGGGGATTTTCTAACATTCTGCTTAGCAAATCCTCTCAAGCTCAGTCAGGTTGGATGGTGACTGTAGGTGGACAGCCATTTTCGGTCCCTCCTGAGATGTTCAATAGGGTTCAAGTCAGAGCTCTGGCAGGGCCACTCTAGGGCATTCACAGAGTTGTCCCTAAACCACTCTTTTGTTGTCTTGGCTGTGTGCTTATTATTGTTGTCATGTTGGAAAGTGAACTTTCTGAGGTCCTGAGCACTGTGGAACAAGTTTTCATTATCCCTGTACTTTGCTCCATTCAGCTTTCCCTCAACCCTGACCAGTCTCTCAGTCCCTGCTTATGAAAAACACCCCCAAAGCATGATGCTGCCACCACCATGCTTCACTATTGGGAAGATATTGGGCAGGTGATGAGTGGGGCCTCGTTTCATTTAGAATTGAGGCAAAATAGTTCAATCTTGGTTTCATCAGAAAATCTTATGTCTATGGAGATTCTCAGTCATCCGGGTCATAGTTATCCCAAAGATGCTTTTTCACTAGGCAATTGGACTTTCTTGTTTTTCTTTGAAGATGTTTTGCTTCTCATCCAAGAAGGTTCTTCAGCTCTGACTGGATGGTGGGGAATGAAAGCATTTATATTCCTTGAAGACAGCTGTTCATTTGTATTCTTTTAGCAAGTAGTTAGTGCTACCTGGAGGCTTATCTGTGTCTTCAGGGTCATCTGAAATGCAAGAGTAGTGCTCATAGAACATAAAACATCTGAAAAAATGCAAGTCTACTGCAAATGCTTGTTGTCATAATTGTCCCCATTGTGATTGCAACCATCACCATAATCAAGAAATATGAGTGCCCCCAATCAGTCATATCTGATATAAATACCATATCCCAAGGCAAATTAAGCAAACTTTGGAATCAGATGACTCTTCTTCCTCTGTACATCAGATAATTTTGGCTATCAAGCCATTATGGAAACTGAAGAAAGACTTCGTTATCTCATCAAAAATATGGACCTGAAATGTCCAAGTGTTATAATTTCTAAGAGATTTATGATGAAATGATGCACCTGTTGCATAAAGCAAGTGTCATTTGTCAGAATGAAGTTTAACCAGATGGTGTACATATTCTATTGATGATTTAGAATAATCTGAGCTTAGACTAAAGTTAACTTTCAGAAAATGTTAAATTCATATTATATGGTACCAAAGGTTAGTGCTGGTACTGTTCTATTACTTTAGTTTTGCTTTGTTTACACTTCCTTTTTATTATTATTATTGATCATCGCACAGTCAGCCAGATGTTCAAACTGGATTTGGCATTTTGTCTACCTATCGAGTCCTTACCCAGGGCCTGGGATAGGCAGATGTGGATGTTTGATGGTATTACAGATATCGTTGCAGGATGGAAGCAGTTCCTAGTAAGGCCGCCTTTTGCAATTGACTAATAGTGAATTTGTCAATGTCAGTGGTGTTCAAGTGGTGTTCCAGTTGTTTTGGGATTGCACCCAAGGTACCTATGACTATTGGTACTACCCGTGCTTGCTTTTGCCACAGTTTTTCTATTTCTATTTGTAGGTCTTTGTATTTTGTTATCTTCTCCAGTTCTTTCTCGTCTATTCTGCTGTCTCCAGGCATTGTCACGTCCACTATCCAGACTTGGCAGTGCCTGGAGACAGCAGAATAGACGAGAAAGAACTGGAGAAGATAACAAAATACAAAGACCTACAAATAGAAATAGAAAGACTGTGGCAATAATAATAATAATAATAATAATAATAATAATAATTACCCGCAGTGAGGCACTACCTTGACGTGGTTGTGGGGCTTGTGTACTCTGAGGAAGATGAGAGCTATGCCAGAGGTTCAACCATACTGGACAGGTCTCATCAGAGAAGTCAGACAAAGAGTGTCTCTCCCATAAAAAATATGGTGAGACGTAAATTGCAGAATGCCATACCGGCTCGGACGTCGCCCGGATTAACAAGGTCCGCACTAGATATTGGAGTTCCTGGATATCTGGTGAAAAATGGGTTACAGGACTCAGGACTGTTGGCTGAGCAACCAGGCCAGCAGCTGCAGAACTACTGGAAGAAAAGGTGTTTACCCGTCGCAGATACACAGTGATGGAAAACAAAGAAATAATGATCTGTTACTACAGATCAAGTCCAACAAGACGAGGATATCTAAAACGAATGCACGAATTCTGGAAAGAACAACATCCAGAATCAGAAATAACAGAACAGAGACTAGCAGATCAACGCCGATTTATAACAAGAAATAAAGTATTTACAGAAACAGAATTGAACGAACTGCAAAGGTTTACCCAGGGCAAAGAAATCAAAGCCTTACAAGAAGTAATTCAGAATGTAGAGGCAAACCAGTGAGAGTTGGCAGTGAAAGAATCCAGTAGAGATATACAACTGTTCTCATTTGGAAACCAGGCACCTCTTCCTCAGGAAGAACAAAACCCTCTAAATAAAGAAATAAAAGAATTGAAACAAAGAATAACTGAGCATCTAGAACAGCACAAAAACAACAGAATAAGGCTACCTGCATTGAAGTTTGTTCCAAAGAAACAGCTAGCACAAGCATTAAAAGATGCAAATACTGCAATATCAAGTATAAGCACCAATTCACTGCAAGAAACAAACCAACTAATGTACAGCACAGCTGCAGTTATAACAGAATACCTGGGATTTAAAATCAACAAAAAAGAAAAACAAACAAACAGTGCACCACAAAAATGGAAGGTTAGACTAGAAAATAAGATCAGCAAGTTAAGATCACATGCAAGCAAGCTAGAACAGATGAAAGAAAAGAAGCTGAAGAACAAGAAGACCAAAGAATACCTAATCAAGAAATACCACTTCGAAACAAGGAAGATCAAGGACGCACTGGAAATAATAAAGCAACAAATAACAGCTATAGCCAGGAAAATCAGTAGATATGAAGCTCGAATTGCAAACTATAGGCAGAACCTCCAATTTCAATCCAATCAGAAACGTTTCTACCAATCCATCAATGGAGAAACTGCAAGGATCAGTCAGTACCTGACAAGGAAGAAACAGTGCAGTTCTGGAAGCAGATATGGGAT
>NW_024098626.1:0-3678 GCF_016545835.1 Crotalus tigris
TCAAGCTATTTTCCAAGGCCCTGAAGCAAGAACAGAAGCATATGGAAACTAAGCAGGAGAAAGCAACCTAGAACTAAGGAGAAACTTCCTGACAGTTTATAACAATTAACCAGTGAACACCTGCCTCCATAAGCTGTGAATGCTCTCATACTGGAAGTTTTAAGAAGAGATTGGACAGACCATTTGTCTGAATGGTAATAGGTTTTCCTGCCTGAGCAGGGGGTTGGACCTAGATTGACCTCCAAGATCCCTTCCAACTTTACTATATTATTATATTATGGATCATCGCACAGTCAGCAGATGTTCAGACTGGATTTGGCATTTTGTCTACCTATCGAGTCCTTACCCAGGACCTGGGATAGGCAGATGTGGATGTTTGATGGTATTACAGGTATCATTGCAGGATGGAAGCAGTTCCTAGTAAGCAGTTCCGCCTTTTGCAATTGACTAATGGCAAATGGTGTTTGCCAATGCCAATGCCAATGGTGTTCAAGTGGTGCTCCAGGTGTTTTGGGATTGCACCCAAGGTGCCTATTACTATTGGTACTACCCTTGCTTGCTTTTGCCACAGTCTTTCTATTTCTATTTGTAGGTCTTTGTATTTTGTTATCTTCTCCAGTTTTTCTCGTCTATTCTGCTGTCTCCAGGCACTGCCACGTCCACTATCCAGACTTTTTTGTCTTTCTTATCGACAATTGGTAAGTCTGGGGTGTTATGTTGCAGGTGCTTGTCGGTTTGAATTCTGAAGTCCCAGAGCAGTTTAATTTTATCATTTTCTATGACTTTCTCTATTTTATGATCCCACCAGTTTTTGCTTACAGGCAAATGATATTTTTTGCAGATCTTCCATGCACCATTGTTGCTACTTTGTCATGCGGCTGCTTGTAATATATTATTATTATCGATCACGACACCCCCAGTCGCCAGATGTTCAGACTGGATTTGGCATTTTGTCTACCTATCGAGTCTTTACCCAGGACCTGGGATAGGCAGATGTGGATGTTTGATGGTATTACAGATATCGTCGCAGGATGGAAGCAGTTCCTAGTAAGGCCGCCTTTTGCGATTGACTAATAGCAAATGTGTCAATGCCAATGGTGTTCAAGTGGTGCTCCAGTTGTTTTGGGATTGCACCCAAGGAGCTTATCACTATTGGTACTACCCTTGCTTGCTTTTGCCACCGTCTTTCTATTTCTATTTGTAGGTCTTTGTATTTTGTTATCTTCTCCAGTTCTTTCTCCTCTATTCTGCTATCTCCAGGCACTGCCACGTCCACTATCCAGACTTCTTTGTCTTTCTTATCGACAATTGTTAAGTCTGGGGTGGTATGTTGCAGGTGCTTGTCTGTTTGAATTCTGAAGTCCCAGAAGCAGTTTAATTTTATCATTTTCTATGACGTTCTCTATTTTATGATCCCACCAGTTTTTGCTTACAGGCAAATGATATTTTTTGCAGATCTTCCAAGGCACCATTGTTGCTACTTTGTCATGCCGCTGCTTGTAATCAGTTTGTGCAATCTTCTTGCAACATCTTACCAAGTGGTCCACTGTTTCTTCAGCTTCTTTGCATAGGCGGCACTTACTGTCTGTTGCTGTCTTATCAATTTTGACTTTGTATGCATTTGTCCTTAAAGCTTGGTCTTGTGCAGCCAGAATTAATCCTTCGGTTTCTTTCTTCAATTTTCCTGCTCTTAGCCATTGCCAGGTTTTATTATTATCTGCTTTCCCAGCTATTTTTTTCATGTATTGGCCATGTAGTGCTTTGTCTTCCAATGCCTCTATTCTGTTCTTCATTTGGTCTTTCTTGTAGGCCAGTTTGGTCTCTCCAGTAGTTAGTAAGCCTTCCTGATATACTAATTTCAGTGCATCTTCATCATTGTTTTTCAGATATTCTTCCAAAGCCATTTTTTCTTCTTCAACCATAAGATGTACTTGTAGTATTCCACGCCACCTATTTGCCTTGGTAGATAAAGTCTATCAATGTCACTGCGTGATGAAGGGCATGATTCATTGTCATTATTTTTCTGGTCTGCCTATCCATTGCTTTTAGTTCTGCTTGAGTCCAGTCCACTATTCCAGCTGTGTATCTAATGACTGGGATTGCCCAGGTGTTGATTGCCTTTATGGTATTTCTCAATTTGAGTTTGGATTTTAAGATCTTCTCACTCTCTTGAATGTATTCACCTCTAATCTTTTCTTGACTTCAGTGTGCTTGATGTTGTCAGCTTGAAGGATACCCAAGTATTTGTATATCTTCCTTGTTCATCCAGACTCTTAATGTATTTTGTGGGGCTTCTTGATCCTTCAGTTTTTCACTTTTTCCTTGTTGATAGTAAGGTGGAAATTGTCCAAGACAAACTCCATACAATATCTTGACTATATATACGGGACAGTTGTTGAGCAGCGGATTCTATTCAGATGATGTTTTCCACATACAAGCTTCAGATCATCCATATAAAGGAGTGGGATAGTCTGGCAGATGTTTTTGATGTTTGATAAGCCATTGTCCTGAGTTATTCAGTATTGTTGACAGAGAACAGTGCAATAACAAATAGTAATGGTGATAATGAATCTCCTTGAAATATTCCTCTCTTGATATTAACCTCTCCCAGCCTCTCACCATTGATCGCAACTGTGTCTTCCATTGTGCCATCGATCTTTGCACAAATTTTCTGATGTTTCTACTGACTCCTGTTATTTCTAGGCACTTTATTATCCAATCATGTGGCAGAGAGTCAAATGCCTTTTTGTAGTCAATCCATGCCACATTCAGGTTGGTCTGCCTTCTCTTGCAGTTTTCCAAGATCATTTTGTCTATTAGGAGTTGATCTTTTGTTCCTCTGCTATTGGGGCGGTTTCCTTTCTGCTCATGTGGAAAGAGATTGTTTTCAACTAGATGCTGTTGCACTGCATCAGCTACTACACCAGTTAGTAATTTGAAAGTTGTTGGTAAGCAGGTAATTGGCCTGTCGTTACCTGGTGTTGCCCCGTTTGCTGGATTTTTCATTATTAGGTAGGTTTTCCCAGTTGTTCGGCCACTTTTCAAATTTCTCCTCCTTGTAGTATATTGTTGAACTGCTTGGCAATGAGTGGGTGTATAACAGTTAGATGTTTCAACCAAAACCCATGCAGTTCATCTTCACCTGGTGCTGACCAATTTTTGATTTTCCTTGCTCTTTTTTCTACCATTTTGTTGTTATTACTAGTTCTTTCATTTCAACTTCTGTTTTATTTGCATCCACCTCTTTTAACCAAGCCGCATCCTTGTGGTATTTCTTTGGGTTATCCCATATCTGCTTCCAGAACTGCACTGTTTCTTCCTTGTCAGGTACTGACTGATTCCTGGCAGTTTCTCCATTGATGGATTGGTAGAAACGTTTCTGATTGGATTGAAATTGGAGGTTCTGCCTATAGTTTGCAATTCGAGCTTCATATCTACTGATTTTCCTGGCTATAGCTGTTATTTGTTGCTTTATTATTTCCAGTGATTCCTTGATCTTCCTTGTTTCTAAGTTGTATTTCTTGATTAGGTATTCTTTGGTCTTCTTGTTCTTCAGCTTCTTTTCTTTCATCTGTTCTAGCTTGCTTGCATGTGATCTTAACTTGATGATCTTATTTTCTAGTCTAAACTTCCATTTTTGTGGTGCACTGTTTGTTTGTTTTTCTTTTTTGTTGATTT
>NW_024098627.1:0-3079 GCF_016545835.1 Crotalus tigris
CCTTCTGTTTGTTTGTATTTTTGTCCATTATAGATGAAGTATGTGTTGGATAGGCAGTGGTTGGTCAGATATAAGATGTGTTTGGGGGGGTTATATTTTTTTTGAATAGCTGTCAAGGCTTCTTTGATAGGCACTTGGGTGAAGAGGGATATGACATCGAAGCTCACTAGTAGGTCGCTGGGCTGTAAGTTTTGTTTCTTTATGATCTCTATAAACTGGAATTAGTTTTTTACGTGTGAGGTGATGGATTCTGCATAGGGCTGTAGTTGTTTGGCGAGAAATTTGGCTAGGTTTTGTAGAGGTGAGCCTATGGAGCTGACTATAGGTCTGAGTGTGGTTCCTTCTTTGTGTATCTTGGGGAGACCATAGAGTTTAGGGCATCTGGATGATTTCTCTCTGGGAATGATTCTTTGCTGGATCTCTTCGCTAATGGGGGAGGCTTTTATCTTGGTTCTGGTGTTTTTTTTTTTCCATGTCGTTAGGATAGGGTGGATACGTATTTGAGGGTTTTGTATGTGGATCCTTTGGAGTATGGTTGTTAATTTACTTGTTGTCGTAGTCAGATGTGTTCATAACCACCGTGGCGTTGCCCTTGTCTGCTGGTAGGATATTTATGGCACTCGGTGTCTCTTTAGTTACGTAGTGCTGTCTGTTCCTCTTTGGTAAGTTCTTTCTGGTGGCTTGCTGTGTGCAGAGGATGTTGAGTGTTTTGAGTCTGATTCTGTTAGCGTCGTCGGGGTTGATTTTGGTCAAGCTGGATTCAACTCCACATATACTGGTTTCAGTGGGATGTGTTTGGGAGCGACTGCAAAGTTGAATCCTTTGGAAAGGACATTGGTTTCGGCTTTGGTGAGTATCCTATCTGAGATGTTATGCACTGTTTGTTTCATGTGTGGCTGTGAGGGAGGAGGGGTTTGTTTCTGGCGTTCTTGTAGTCTTCGGAGTTTGTTGGTGTGTGTATCTGTCTTGAGGGTGGTCTGTGTTTCGGCTCTCCATACGGCGAGTTGTTTGGATTTGTCCCAAAGTGCGGGGTGGATCTTGTTGCTGAGTTTGAGGTGGAGTGTGAGGAGATCTTTGTTAATTCGGTCCCTAGGAAGGATCTTTTTTGTGTGAATTCATTTCTGATTTAGGGCCAATTCTTTCTTTTCAGGATCCGTGTGGTGGCTGCAGAGTTGGAGTGGAATTTCAGTTGGAAACATGTGGGGATTAGATTTTTGATCTCGGCAGTTACGTAGGAATGCGAGGTCACATAAAATGGAAGCTCTTTGGACTTCAAGTTTTTCATAGGTCCTGGTCAGATGGTGGATTTCCTCCCCGTAGAGGTTCGATATTTGTTTTCTGAGGTTTTCGCGGGTATTTGTATATAGGTCTTTGGTTGTTCGGGTTTTCTCCCGCGTAAAATTTGAAGTGTCTTGGCAACGTTTCGACGAAGTCACATTCGTCATCTTCAGGCTGGTGTTTTTAGCTTCGTGCTTCGAGCGTCAATGTGTGGTCTTGCTGTTTCTTCCTTTTTAACTGCCAGTGGGGGTATGAACTGATTGGGTGGGAGGCTTGGCTGTGTTCTGATTGTGGGTGGAGGTGTGTTCTGATTGGTTCGGGCGTGGCTGTGCTCTGATTGGCTGGGGGGGTTTGGTCTGTGCCTGATTGGTTAGGGGCTTGGCTGTGCTCTGATTGGCTGGGGGAGTGTTGTTTGGGTGGGGGCTTTGTTGTGCTCAGGTTAGTCTGAGTTGCAGGGGGGTTTAAGATGGTGGGATGCCTTGCTATTTTTTGGCTTCGCGTTCGTGGTCGTGCCTCATCTTCATGGTGGGTGTCAGTTTGCTTTATGTATGGATTGGAGGGGTTTAAAGTGGCTAATGATGCAGCTGTGGTCTGGCTTCTGGTTTGTGGTCGTGCCTCATCATCGGTGTGGCTTTGGGTTTGTTTTTTGCGTGGATGTGTGGTGGTGAAATCCTGTGTGGTTTTTGTGAGGGTGGGTCTGGTATCATTTTTTGTGTTAGGGAGTCGTTTGTCAATAAGGATGGGTTTCCAAATGGCTGGTAGGCGGTAGATATCATCTCGCTTGTTCATGCTGTGTGGGCGTTTTTTTATCTCGATGGCTTCTCTGATTATTCTGTTATTAAAATGTTCACTTTTGGCAATGGTTCCTGTATTTTTTAAAGTCAATTTCATGTCCTGTGGCTTAAGTGTTGGACCAGGGAAATGTTGGTTCCTCTTTTTTGACTAGTTCTTAATGTCTTCAAGCTGCACTTATTCTTCTGTTGTTTGTCCGATGTATTGGTGGGACAAGTGGGTTCATGGTGGATTTCGTATACTCCTTGATTTTCTAATTCAATTTTATCTTTGGGGTTTCTAAGGATGGTGGATATTTTTCTGTTTGTGCAGAATGCTGTTTTGATGTTGTGTTTATGGAGTATCTTACTGATTCTGTCTGTGATGCCTTTTATGTATGGGAGGATGGCTTTGCCGTTTTCTTGTTCTTTGTCTTGGATTTTAGTGTGGGTTTCTTTTTGGATTAGGTTTGTAATCTTATTTCTATGGAATCCATTGGATGTTAGTACATTGGTGAGAGTGTGTAGTTCGGGTTTAAGGTGTTGTTCGTCAGCTAAGCGTTTTGTTCTAGAGATGAGTGTCTTGGCTACAGAGTTGATCTGTGCTGGGTGGTGGTGTGAGAGAGCGTGCAGATAGCGGTTTTTGTGTGTTTTCTTCTGGTAGATGGTGTGTCCTAGGGAGCCATTGGATTTCTTGTAGACTAAGACATCCAGGAAGGGAAGTTGGTTGTTAGTTTCTGTTTCCATGGTGAACTGTATTTTGGGGTGTAGGCTGTTGAGGTGTGTGAGGAAGTTGTCCAGTTTTTCTTTCCCATGTGGCCAGATTATGAAGGTGTCGTCTATGTATCTGAGCCAGAGTTTGGTTTGTGATCCGATTTTTCTAGAGCTTGGGTTTCAAAGTGTTCCATGTAGAGGTTTGCAATGACAGGTGAGAGGGGTGATCCCATGGGTGCTCCTTCTGTTTGTTTGTATTTTTTGTCCATTATAGATGAAGATAGGCAGTGGTTGGTCAGATCTAAGATGTGTTTGGG
>NW_024098628.1:0-2169 GCF_016545835.1 Crotalus tigris
TAGCCACTCTACCAATACACCTCTCCCTGGGCAAACCTGAAGAGGACATAACGTTGGTGGTGACCCCAGGTATGGAATGCCCAATGATTCTAGGGATGGAATGGTTGAAAAAATGGAACCCCTGGGTAAATTGGAGGACGACAGAAATCAAATTCCCGAAGGGGGACCCTATGGACTTAAAACCCCAAGGGAGGCTACCAGAATCAAGAATAGAAAACGCATCCATAGGAGAGGAAAAAAGATTAACAGAAATACCAGAGGAATATAGGGACCTTGCTGAAGTCTTCAGTGAGGAGAGGGCGAATGAGCTTCCCCCCCACCGACCCACCGACTGTACCATTGAATTCAAGCCTGGGGCAAAACTCCCGACGCCCAGATTATACTCCATGAGCCCAAAGGAGAAGATGAAAATGAAAGAATTTATAAAAAAAAACCTGGAGAGAGTTTCATTTGCCAGCCAAGCCTAAGTGGCTGCCCCGGTCCTTTTTAGAGAGAAGAAGGATGGCTCTTTAACGTTTATTGCGTGGATTAGGGCCCTGAATAACAATCATGAAAGCACCTATACCCCGCTGTCCTCCCATGAAGAACATGCCTGTCACACCTATCGAAGAAGGAAATTTTTTTTATCTAGACCTAAGGAAGCTTCCTATCGCGTGAGATCAAAGGGACGAATGGAAGACTGCATTTAACTGCCCCATGGGGTGCTATCAATTCAAATTCTTGCCATTTGGATTACAAGGGGGCCCTGCAGTCTTTATGCAATTAATCAATGACGTTCTAAGGGAGCACCTGTTTAAGGGGGTCCTTGTTTACTTGGACGACATTCTTATCTTTACTGAAACAAAAGAAGAACACGTCAAACTTGTCAGAGCGGTTTTTAAGAAGCTGCGAGCCGCTCACCTATATGCCAAACTCTCAAAATGCGAATTCCACCAGGAAAGGATAGACTACCTAGGCTATCGCATATCCCCACAGGGCATTGAAATGGACCCAGAGAAGGTCAAAGCAGTACTAAATTGGGCACCACCCCGCACAAGAAAGAAACTACAAAGTTTCCTGGGCTTTGCAAACTTTTATCGCCAATTCATCCCCTCATTTGCCCAGATAGCCTTGCCCCTCACTAACTTACTAAAAACGAAGGGAGCATCCTTAGTAAAACCTAGCCAGCCACTAACATGGACAATGGAGTGCCAAGCAGCGTTTGAGAGACTAAAGAGACTTTTTTCTGCCGACCCAATACTAAGGCACCCAGACATGGACAAGCCCTTCGTAATACAGGCAGATGCAAGTGGATTTGTGGCAGTGGGGGCTGTGCTATTACAAGGAAAAATGATGTGATGCAGTATTGCAACCCTGTGCATATACATTCCAAAACTCACGGAGGGAAACAGAACAGCGCTGGCCCGTATGGGAGAAGGAGGCTTATGGGATACGTTGGGCATTACTCACGTGGCGACAGTTCCTGGAAGGCAACAAAATCCCCTTCCAGGTGTGGATGATCACAAAAATTTAGAAGCCCTGAAAACTTCCAGGAAACTCAATCCCAAACAAGCCCGCTGGTCCCAGCATTTTCACCAATTCCAATTTAAACTCAAACATTTACCAGGAAGAAAGAAATTCATGGCAGATGCTCTATCTGCATGCCCCATATATAACCAGCGCACGGAAACAACAGGACTCTAGACCAATAATGGGGCAGAAGGGGTCACAACTGGCAGCACCAGTAAACCACAAGAACCAAAGCAAAAAATAAAACCACACTGGACAGCCAAAACTCGGGAATTGAATTAAGAAAAGAGAAAAGCTGGGTGGGAAAAAAGATGAAAATCTGGTTCAAAAAAAAAAAAACAAAAATGTTGTGCACAATGAGAGACGGATTGCCTTGGGTAGGGGAAAAGTTATATATACCAACAACTCAAAGACTAACTTTCATGCAACTTTGCCATGACACAAAATCAGCAGGGGATTTTGGATTTGTAAAAACTTTACACTTAATTAAACGGCAATTTTGGTGGCCATCAATAAAAAAGGACATAGAAAGTTATGTTGCCAGCTGCCCAACCTGTGCATCGGCAAAGAGGTTGCAAGGGAAATCGCCAGGGCTATTACAACCAGTGGCAAGTCCCTCAGCCCCCTGGAGGGACATAGCCATGGATTTTTATAGTGGAA
>NW_024098629.1:0-64016 GCF_016545835.1 Crotalus tigris
CCTGCAGTCGGATTTTCCCATGTATTTTGTCAGGAAACATAGATAGGGCAGATTAGACAGGTCAGTGCCCTCCTAATCATATCGACGCACTCCAGGTTGGTTGGTGATGTCCATTTTGTTCTTCGAGTTGATGGTGACCTAATCCTAACACTAGGGGGAATTTTCCTCCAATAGGATTTTCCCATGTATTTTACCAGGAAACATAGATTGGGCAGGTTAGACAGGTCAGTGCCCTCCTAACCATATCCAAGCACTACAAGTTTGTTGGGGATGTCCATTTTGCTTTTCTAGTTCATGGTGATCTAACCCTAACCCTAGGTGGAATTTTCCTCCAATAGGATTTTTCCATGTATTTTGCCAGGAAACATAGTTAAGGCAGACTAGAAAAGTCAGTGCCCGCCTAACCATATCCAAGGACTCCAAGTTTGTTGGTGATGTCCATTTTCCTGAATTAGTTCATGGTAACCTAACCCTAACCCTAGGTGTTATTTTCCTCCAATGGCATTTTCCCATGTATTTTGACAGATAACATAGATAGGGCAGAGTAGAAAATTTAGTGCCCTCCTAACCTTATCCAAGCACTCTGAGTTTGTTGGTCATTTCCATTTTCCTCTATGAATTCATGGTGACCTAACCTGAATCCTAAATGGAATTTTCTTCCAATGGGATTTTCCCATGTATTTTTCCAGGAAATATAGTTAGGGCAGACTAGTAACGTCAGTGCCCTCCTAACCATATCCAAGCACTCCAAGTTTGTTGGTGATGTCCATTTTGTTCTTCGAGTTCATGGTAACCTAACCCTAACCCTAGGTGGAATTTTCCTCCAATAGTATTTTCCCATGTATTTTGCCAGGAAACATAGACAGGGCAGACTAGTAACGTCAGTGCACGCCTAACCATGTCCAAGCACTCCAAGTTTGTTGGTGATGTCCATTTTGCTCTTCAAGTTCATGGTGACCTAACCCTAACCCTAAGTGGAATTTTGCTTCAATGGAATTTTCCAGGTAACATAGATAGGGAAGACTAGAAAGGTTAGTGCCCTCCTAACCTTACCCAAGCACTCTGAGCTTCTTGGCAATGACAATTTTGGTCTCTGAGTTCATGGTGACCTAACCCTAACCGTAAATGGAATTTTCCTCCATTGGGATTTTCCCAATTATTTTGCCAGGAAAAATAGATAGTGCAGATGAGAAAACTCAGTGCCCTCCTAACCATATCCAAGCACTCCAAGTTTGGAGGAAAATACCACCTAGGGTTAGGGTTAAGTCACCATGAACTAATCCAGGAAAATGGACATCACCAACAAACTTGGAGGACTTGGATATGGTTAGGAGGTCACTGACTTTTCTAGTCAGCTCTAACTATGTTTCCTGGAAAAATACATGGGAAAATCCTATTGGAGGAAAATAACAGCTAGGGTTAGGGTTAGGTCACCATGAACTCATAGAGGAAGAAGGAAATTACCAACAAACTCAGAGTACTTGGCTAAGGTTAGGAGGGCACTAACTTGTCTAGTCTTCCCTATCTATGTTATCTGGCAAAATACATGGGAAAATCCCATTGGAGGAAAATAACACCTAGGGTTAAGATTAGGTCACCATGAACTAATCCAGGAAAATGGACATCACCAACAAACTTGGAGTGCTTCGATATGGTTAGGAGGGCACTACTTTTCTCGTCTGCCTTAACTATGTTTCCTGGGAAAACACATGGAAAAAGCCTATTGGAGGAAAATTCCACCTAGGGTTAGGGTTATGTCACCATGAACTCATAGAGGAAAATGGAAATGACCAACAAACTCAGAGTGCTTGGGTATGGTTAGGAGGGCACTGTCTTTTCTTGTCTGACCTATCTATTTTTCCTTGTGAAATACATGGGAAAATCCCATTGGAGGAAAATTCCACTTAGGTTAGGGTCAGGTCTCCATGAACTAATCCAGGAAAATGGACAAAACCAACAAACCTGGAGTGCTTGGATATGGTTAGGAGGTCACTGACTTTTCTAGTCTGCCCTGACTATGTTTCCTGGCAAAATAAATGGGAAAATCCTATTGGAGGAAAATTCGACCTATGGTTAGTGTTAGGTCACCATGAACACGAAAATGGACATTGTCAACAAACTCAGAGTGCTTGGGCAAGGTTAGGAAGGCACTAACCATTCTAGTCTTCATTATGTAACATAATCTTAACCCTAGGTGTTATTTTCCTCCAATGGGATTTTCCCATGTATTTTGCCAGATAACATAGATAGGGCAAACTAGAAAAGTTAGTGCTCTCGTAACCTTATCCAAGTACTCCGAGTTGGTTGACAATGTCCATTTTCCTCTATGAGTTCATGGTGACCTAACCCTAGCTGGAATTTTCCTCCAATGGTATTTTCCTATGTATTTTATAAGGAAACGTAGATAGGGCAGAGGAGAAAACTGAGTGCCCTCCTAACCATATCTAAGAACTCCAAGTTTGTTGGTGATGTCCATTTTACTCTTCGAGATCATGGAGACCTAACCCTAACCTAAGTGGAATTTTCCTCCAATGGGATTTTCCCATGTATTTTGCCAGGAAACATAGATAGGGCAGATGAGAAAACTCAGTGCCCTCCTAACCATATCCAAGCACTCCACGTTTCTTGGCGATGGCCATTTTGCTCTATGAGTTCATGGAGACCTAACTCTAACCCTAGGTTGAATTTTCCTCCAATGGGATTTTTCCATGTATTTTATCAGGTAGCATAGATAGGGCAGACTAGAATAGTTAGTGCCCTCCTAACCTTACCCAAGCACTCCGAGTTTGTTGACAATGTCTATTTTCCTCTACGAGTTCATGCTGACCTAACCCTAACCCTAAGTGGAATTTTCCTCAAAATAGGATTTTCCCATGTATCTTGCCAGTAAATATAGATAGGGCAGACGAGAAAACTCAATGCCCTCCTAACCATATCCAAGCACTCCAAGTTTCTTGCCGATGTCCATTTTGCTCTACAAGTTCATTGTGACCTAACCCTAACCCTAGGTTGAATTTTCCTCCAACTGGATTTTCCCATATATTTTATCAGGTAACATAGACAAGGCAGACTAGAATGGTTAGTGCCCTCCTAACCTTACCCAAGCACTCCGAGTTTGTTGACAATGTCCATTTTCCTCTACGAGTTCATGGTGACCTAACCATAACCCTGGGTTGAATTTTCTTGCAATGGGATTTTCCCATATATTTTATAAGGTAACATAGATAGGGTAGACTAGAATGGTTATTGCCCTCCTAACCTTGCCCATTCACTCCGAGTTTGTTGACAATGTCCATTTTGCTCTTCGAGTTCATGCTGACCTAACCCTATCCCTAGGTGGAATTTTCTTCCAATAGGATTTTCCCATGTATTTTGCCAGGAAACATAGATAAGGCAGATGAGAAAACTCAGTGCCCTCCTAAACATATCCAAGCACTCCAAATTTGTTGGCGATGTCCATTTTGCTCTACGAGTTCATGGTGACCTAACCCTAACCCTAGGTTGAATTTTCCTCAAATAGGATTTTCCCATGTATTTTGCCAGGACACATAGTTAAGGCAGACTAGAAAAGTCATTGCCCTCCTAACCATATCCAAGCAGTCCAAGTTTGTTGGTGATGTCCATTTTCCTGGATTAGTTCATGGTGACCTAACCCTAACCCTAGGTGTTATTTTGCTTCAATGGGATTTTCCCATGTATTTTGCCAGGAAACATATGTAGGGCAGACTAGTACCGTCAGTGCCCTCCTAACCATATCCAAGCACTCCAAGTTTGTTCGTTATTTCCTTTTTCCTCTATGAGTTCATGGTGACTTAACCCTAACCCTAGGTTGAATTTTCCCATGTATTTTGCCAGACTCCTAACCATATCCAAGCACTCCAGGTTTGTTGGCGATGTCCATTTTCCTGGACTAGTTCATGGTGATCTAACCATAACCCTAAGTGGAATTTTCCTGCAGTCGGATTTTCCCATGTATTTTGTCAGGAAACATAGATAGGGCAGATTAGACAGGTCAGTGCCCTCCTAATCATATCGACGCACTCCAGGTTGGTTGGTGATGTCCATTTTGCTCTACGAGTTCATGGTGATCTAACCCTAACCCTAGGTTGAATTTTCCTGCAATAGGATTTTCCCATGTATTTTGCCAGGAAACATAGTTAAGGCAGACTAGAAAAGTGAGTGCCCTCCTAACCATATCCAAGAACTCCAAGTTTGTTGGAGATGTCCATTTTGCTCTACGAGTTCATGGTGACTTAACCCTAACCCTAGGTTGAATTTTCCCATGTATTTTGCCAGACTCCTAACCATATCCAAGCACTCCAAGTTTGTTGGCGATGTCCATTTTCCTGGACTTGTTCATGGTGATCTAACCCTAACCCTAAGTGGAATTTTCCTCCAATGGGATTTTCCTTTGTATTTTGCCAGGAAACATAGATAGGGCAGAACAGAAAAGTCAGTGCCCTCCTAATCATATCCACGCACTCCAAGTTTGTTGGTGATGTCCATTTTGTTCTTCGAGTTCATGGTGACCTAATCCTAACTCTAGGGGGAATTTTCCTCCAATAGGATTTTCCCATGTATTTTGCCAGGAAACATACTTAGGGCAGACTAGAAAAGTCAGTGAACTCCCAACCATACCCAAGCACTCTGAGTTTGTTTGTGATTTCCATTTTCCTCTATGAGTTCATGGTGACTTACCCCTAACCCTAAGTGAAATTTTCCTTCAATGGAATTTTCCCATGTATTTTACCAGGTAACATAGATAGGGAAGACTAGAAAGGTTAGTACCCTCGAAACCTTTTCTCATCTGCACACTCTATGTTTCCTTGTAAAATATATAGGAAAATACCTTTGGAGGAAAATTCCAGCTAGGGTTAGGTCACCATGAACTCATAGAGGAAAATGGAAATGACCAACAAACTCGGAGTACTTGGATAAGGTTAGGAGGGCACTAACTTTTCTAGTCTGCACTATCTATGTTACCTGGCAAAATACATGGGAAAATCCCATTGGAGGAAAATAAGACCTAGGGTTAAGATTAGGTCACCATGAACTAATCCAGGAAAAAGGACATCGAAATGAGGTGCTTGGATATGGTTAGGAGGGCACTGATTTTTCTAGTCTGCCTTAACTATGTTTCCTGGCAAAAACACATGGAAAAATCCTATTGGAGGAAAATTCCACCTAGGGTTAGTGGTAGGTCACGATGAACTCATAGAGGAAAATGGAAATGACCAACAAAATGAGAGTGCTTGGGTATGGTTAGGAGGGCACTGACTTTTCTTTTCTCCCTATCTATTTTTCCTTGTAAAATACATGGGAAAATCCCATTGGAGGAAAATTCCACTTAGGTTAGGGTTAGGTCACCATGAACTAATCCAGGAAAATGGACATCACCAACAAACTTGGAGGGCTTGGATATGGTTAGGAGGTCACTGACTTTTCTAGTCTGCCTTAACTATGTTTCCTGGAAAAACACATGGAAAAAACCTATTCCAGGAATATTCCACCTAGGGTTAGTGTTAGGTCACCATGAAGTAATAGAGCAAAATGGAAATGACCAACCAACTCAGAGTCCTTGTGTATGGTTATGAGGCCACTGACTTTTCTAGTCTGCCTTAACTATGTTAACTGATAAAATACATGGGAAAATCCTATTTTAGGAAAATTCAACCTAGGGTTAGGGTTAGGTCACCATGAACTCGAAGAACAAAATGGACATCACCAACAAACTTGGAGTGCTTGGATATGATTAGGAGGGCAGTGAGTTTTCTCGTCTGCCCTACTTATATTTCCTGGCAAAATACATGGGAAAATACAATTGGAGGAAAATTCCACTTAGGGTTAGGGTTAGGTCACCATGAACTCAGAGAGCAAAATTGACATTGCCAACAAGCTCGGAGTACTTGGGTAAGGATAGGAGGGCACTAACCATCCTAGTATTCCCTTTCTATGTTACTTGGTAAAATACATGGGAAAATTCCATTGAAGCAAAATTTCACTTAGGGTTAGGGTTAAGTCACCATGAACCCATAGAAGAAAATGGACTTCGCAAACAAACTCAAAGTGCTTGGGTCAGGTTAGGAGGGCACTGACTATTCTAGTCTGTCCTATCTAATTTTCCTTGTAAAATACATGGGAAAATCCCATTGGAGGAAAATTCCACTTAGGGTTAGGGTTAGGTCACCATGAACTCGAAGAGCAAAATGGACATCACCAACAAACGTGGAGTGCTTAGATATGGTTAGGAGCGCACTGACGTTACTAGTCTGCCCTATCTATATTTCCTGGAAAAATATATGGGAAAATCCCAATGGAGGAAAATTCCAGTTAGGATTCAGGTTAGGTCACCATGAACTCATAGAGGAAAATGGAAATGACCAACAAACTCGGAGTGCTTGGTTAAGGTTAGGAGGGCACTAACTTTTCTAGTCTGCCCTATCTATGTTATCTGGCAAAATACATGGGAAAATCTCATTGGAGAAAAATTCAACCTAGAGTTAGGGTTAAGTCACCATAAACTCGTAGAGCAAAATGGACATCACCAACAAACTTGGGGTGCTTGGATATGATTAGGAGGGCACTGACTTTTCTAGTCTACCCTATCTATGTTATCTGGCAAAATACATGGGAAAATCCCATTGGAGGAAAATAACACCTAGTGTTAGGGTTAGGTCACCATGAACTAATCTAGGAAAATGGACATCACCAACAAACTTGGAGTGCTTGGATATGGTTAGGAGGGCACTGATGTTACTAGTCTGCACTGTCTATGTTTCCTGGCAAAATACATGGGAAAATCCCATGGGAGGAAAATTCCACTTAAGATTCAGGTTATGACACTATGTACTCATAGAGGAAAATGGAAATGACCAACAAACTCGGAGTGCTTGGATAAGATGAGGAGGGCACTAACTTTTCTAGTCTGCCCTATCTATGTTATCTGGCAAAATACATGGGAAAAACCCATTGGAGGAAAATAACACCTAGGGTTAAGGTTAGGTCACCATGAACTAATCCAGGAAAATGGACATCGAAATGAGGTGCTTGGATATGGTTAGGAGGGCACTGACTTTTCTAGTCTGCCTTAACTATGTTTCCTGGCAAAAACACATGGAAAAATCCTATTGGAGGAAAATTCCACCTAGGGTTAGTGGTAGGTCACGATGAACTCATAGAGGAAAATGGAAATGACCAACAAAATGAGAGTGCTTGGGTATGGTTAGGAGGGCACTGACTTTTCTTTTCTCCCTATCTATTTTTCCTTGTAAAATACATGGGAAAATCCCATTGGAGGAAAAATCCACTTAGGTTAGGGTTAGGTCACCATGAACTAATCCAGGAAAATGGACATCACCAACAAACTTGGAGGGCTTGGATATGGTTAGGAGGTCACTGACTTTTCTAGTCTGCCTTAACTATGTTTCCTAGCAAAAACACATGGAAAAATCCTATTCCAGGAATATTCCACCTAGGGTTAGTGTTAGGTCATCCTGAACTAATAGAGGAAAATTGAAATGACCAACAAACTCAGAGTCCTTGGGTATGGTTATGAGGGCACTGACTTTTCTAGTCTGCCTTAACTATGTTAACTGATAAAATACATGGGAAAATCCTATTTTAGGAAAATTCAACCTAGTGTTAGGGTTAGGTCACCATGAACTCGAAGAACAAAATTGACATCACCAACAAACTTGGAGTGCTTGGATATGATTAGGAGGGCAGTGAGTTTTCTCGTCTGCCCTACCTATATTTCCTGGTAAAATACATGGGAAAAACCCATTGGAGGAAAATAACACCTAGGGTTAGGGTTAGGTCACCATGAACTAATCCAGGAAAATGGATATCACCAACAAACGTGGAGTGCTTGGATATGGTTAGGAGGGCACTACTTTTGTAGTCTGCCCTAGCTATGTTATCTGGCAAAATACATGGGAAAAACCCATTGGAGGAAAATTCCACTTAGGGTTAGGGTTAGGTCACCATGAACTCGAAGAACAAAATGGACATCACCAACAAACTTGGAGTGCTTGGATATGATTAGGAGGGCAGTGAGTTTTCTCGTCTGCCCTATGTATATTTCCTGGCAAAATACATGGGAAAATCCCATTGGAGGAAAATTCCACTTAGAGTTAGGGTTAGGTCACCATGAACACAGAGACCAAAATTGACATTGCCAACAAGCTCAGAGTGCTTGGGTAAAGTTAGGAGGGCACTCACATTTCTAGTCTTCCCTATCTATGTTACCTGGTAAAATACATGGGAAAATCCCATTGAAGGAAAATTCGACTTAGGGTTAGGGTTAGGTCACCATGAACTCGAAGAGCAAAATGGACATCACCAACAAACTTGGAGTGCTTGGATATGGTTGGGAGGGCACTGAGTTTTCTCGTCTGCCCTATCTATGTTATCTGGCAAAATAAATGGGAAAATCCCATTGGAGGAAAATTCCACTTAGGGTTTGGGTTAGGTCACCATGAACTCATAGAGGAAAATGGAAATGACCAACAATCTCGGAGTACTTGGATAAAGTTAGGAGGGCACTAACTTTTCTAGTCTGCCCTATCTATGTTAACTGGCAAAATACATGGGAAAATCCCATTGGAGGAAAATAACACCTAGGGTTAAGATTAGGTCACCATGAACTAATCCAGGAAAATGGACATCACCAACAAAGTTGGAGTGCATGGATATGGTTAGGAGGGCACTGACTTTTCTAGTCTGCGTTAACTATGTTTCCTGGCAAAACACATGGAAAAATCCTATTGGAGGAAAATTCCACCTAGGGTTAGGGTTAGGTCACCATGAACTCATAGAGGAAAATGGAAATTACCAACAAACTCAGAGTGCTTGGGTATGGTTAGGAGGGGACTGACTTTTCTTGTCTGCCCTATCTATTTTTCCTTGTAAAATACATGGGAAAATCCCATTTTAGGAAAATTCCACTTAGGTTAGGGTTAGGTCACCATGAACTAATCCAGGAAAATGGACATCACCAACAAACTTGGAGTGCTTGGATATGGTTAGGAGATCACTGACTTTTGTAGTCTGCCCTAACTATGTTTCCTGGCAAAATACATGGGAAAATCCTATTGGGGAAAATTCCACCTAGGGTTAGGGTTAGGTGACCATGAACTCGACGAGCAAAATGGACATTGTCAACCAACTCGGAGTGCTTGGGCAAGGTTAGGAGGGCACTAACCATTCTAGTCTGCCCTATCTATGTTACCTGATAAAATACATGGAAAAATCCCATTGGAGGAAAATTCAACCTAGGGTTAGGGCTAGGTCACCATGAACTCGTAGAGCCAGATAGACATCGCCAAGAAACTTGGAGTGCTTGGATATGGTTAGGAGGGCACTGAGTTTTCTCATTTGCCCTATACATGTTTCCTGGCAAAATACATGGGAATATCCCATTGGAGGAAAATTCCACCTAGGGTTAGGGTTAGGTCACCATGAACTCAAAAAGCAAAATGGACATCGCTAACAAATTTGTAGTGCTTGGATATGGTTAGGAGGGCACTGAGTTTTCTCGTCTGCCCTATCTATATTTCTTGGCAAAATACATGGGAAAATCCCATTGGAGGAAAATTCCACTTAGGATTAGGGTTAGGTCACCATGAACTCGTACAGCAAAATAGACATCGCCAACAAACCTGGAGTGCTTGGATATGGTTAGGAGGGCACTGATGTTACTAGTCTCCCCTATATATATTTTCTGGAAAATACATGGGAAAATCCCATTGGTGGAAAATTCCACTTTGGATTCAGGTTAGGTCACCATGAACTCAAAGAGGAAAATGGAAATGACCAACAAACTGGGAGTGCTTGAATATGATTAGGAGGGTACTAACTTTTCTAGTCTGCCCTATCTATGTTATCTGGCAAAATACATGGGAAAATCCCATTGGAGGAAAATAACACCTAGGGTTAGGGTTAGGTCACCATGAACTAATCCAGGAAAATAGACATCACCAACAAATTTGGAGGGCTTGGGTATGGTTATGAGGGCACTGACTTTTCTAGTCTGCCTTAACTATGTTACATGATAAAATACATGGGAAAATCCTATTTTAGGAAAATTCAACCTAGGGTTAGGGCTAGGTCACCATGAAGTCGAAGAGCAAAATGGACAGCGCCAACAAACTTGGAGTGATTGGATATGGTTAGGAGGGTACTGAGTTTTCTCGTCTGCCCTATCTATCTTTCCTGGCAAAGTACATGGGAAAATCCAATTGGAGGAAAATTCCACTTAGGGTTAGGGTTTGGTCACCATGAACTCAGAGATCAAAATTGACATGGCCAACAAGCTCGGAGTGCTTGGGAACGGTTAGGAGGACACTAACCATTCTAGTCTTCCCTTTCTATGTTACCTGGTAAAATACATGGGAAAATTCCATTGAAGCAAAAATTTCACTTAGGGTTAGGGATAAGTCACCATGAACTCATAGAGGAAAATGGAAATGACCAACAAACTCGGAGTGCTTGGTTAAGGTTAGGTCACCATGAACTCTAAGAGCGAAATGGACATCACCAACAAACTTGGAATGCTTGGATATGGTTAGGAGGGCAATGATGTTACTAATCTGCCCTATCTATATTTCCTGGCAAAATACATGGGAAACTCCCATTGGAGGAAAATACCACTTAGGTTTCAGGTTAGGTCACCATGAACTCATAGAGGAAAATGGAAATGACCAACAAACTCGGAGTGCTTGGATAAGGTTAGGAGGGCACTAACTTTTCTAGTCTGCCCTATCTATGTTATCTGGCAAAATACATGGGAAAAACACATTGAAGGAAAATAACACCTAGGGTTAGGGTTAGGTCACCATGAACTCGAAGAACAAAATGGACATCACCAGCAAACTTGGAGTGCTTGGATATGATTAGGAGGGCAGTGAGTTTTCTCGTCTGCCCTATGTATATTTCCTGGCAAAATACATGGGAAAATCCCATTGGAGGAAAATTCCACTTAGAGTTAGGGTTAGGTCACCATGAACACAGAGACCAAAATTGACATTGCCAACAAGCTCAGAGTGCTTGGGTAAAGTTAGGAGGGCACTCACATTTCTAGTCTTCCCTATCTATGTTACCTGGTAAAATACATGGGAAAATCCCATTGAAGGAAAATTCGACTTAGGGTTAGGGTTAGGTCACCATGAACTCGAAGAGCAAAATGGACATCACCAACAAACTTGGAGTGCTTGGATATGGTTGGGAGGGCACTGAGTTTTCTCGTCTGCCCTATCTATGTTATCTGGCAAAATACATGGGAAAATCCCATTGGAGGAAAATTCCACTTAGGGTTAGGGTTAGGTGACCATGAACTCATAGAGGAAAATGGAAATGACCAACAAACTCGGAGTACTTGGATAAGGTTAGGAGGGCACTAAATTTTCTAGTCTGCCCTATCTATGTTAACTGGCAAAATACATGGGAAAATCCCACTGGAGGAAAATAACACCTAGGGTTAAGATTAGGTCACCATGAACTAATCCAGGAAAATGGACATCACCAACAAAGTTGGAGTGCGTGGATATGGTTAGGAGCGCACTGACTTTTCTAGTCTGCGTTAACTATGTTTCCTGGAAAAACACATGGAAAAATCCTATTGGAGGAAAATTCCACCTAGGGTTAGGGTTAGGTCACCATGAACTCATAGAGGAAAATGGAAATTACCAACAAACTCAGAGTGCTTGGGTATGGTTAGGAGGGGACTGACTTTTCTTGTCTGCCCTATCTATTTTTCCTTGTAAAATACATGGGAAAATCCCATTTTAGGAAAATTCCACTTAGGTTAGGGTTAGGTCACCATGAACTAATCCAGGAAAATGGACATCACCAACAAACTTGGAGTGCTTGGATATGGTTAGGAGATCACTGACTTTTGTAGTCTGCCCTAACTATGTTTCCTGGCAAAATACATGGGAAAATCCTATTGGGGAAAATTCCACCTAGGGTTAGGGTTAGGTGACCATGAACTCGACGAGCAAAATGGACATTGTCAACCAACTCGGAGTGCTTGGGCAAGGTTAGGAGGGCACTAACCATTCTAGTCTGCCCTATCTATGTTACCTGATAAAATACATGGAAAAATCCCATTGGAGGAAAATTCAACCTAGGGTTAGGGCTAGGTCACCATGAACTCGTAGAGCCAGATAGACATCGCCAAGAAACGTGGAGTGCTTGGATATGGTTAGGAGGGCACTGAGTTTTCTCATTTGCCCTATACATGTTTCCTGGCAAAATACATGGGAATATCCCATTGGAGGAAAATTCCACCTAGGGTTAGGGTTAGGTCACCATGAACTCAAAAAGCAAAATGGACATCGCTAACAAACTTGTAGTGCTTGGATATGGTTAGGAGGGCACTGAGTTTTCTCGTCTGCCCTATCTATATTTCTTGGCAAAATACATGGGAAAATCCCATTGGAGGGAAATTCCACTTAGGATTAGGGTTAGGTCACCATGAACTCGTACAGCAAAATGGACATCGCCAACAAACCTGGAGTGCTTGGATATGGTTAGGAGGGCACTGATGTTACTAGTCTCCCCTATATATATTTTCTGGAAAATACATGGGAAAATCCCATTGGTGGAAAATTCCACTTTGGATTCAGGTTAGGTCACCATGAACTCATAGAGGAAAATGGAAATGACCAACAAACTGGGAGTGCTTGAATATGATTAGGAGGGTACTAACTTTTCTAGTCTGCCCTATCTATGTTATCTGGCAAAATACATGGGAAAATCCCATTGGAGGAAAATAACACCTACGGTTAGGGTTAGTTCACCATGAACTAATCCAGAAAAATAGACATCACCAACAAATTTGGAGTGCTTGGGTATGTTATGAGGGCACTGAGTTTTCTAGTCTGCCTTAACTATGTTACCTGATAAAATACATGGGAAAATCCTATTTTAGGAAAATTCAACCTAGGGTTAGGGTTAGGTCACCATGAAGTCGTAGAGCAAAATGGACAGCGCCAACAAAGTTGGAGTGATTGGATATGGTTAGGAGGGTACTGAGTTTTCTCGTCTGCCCTATCTATCTTTCCTGGCAAAATAAATGGGAAAATCCAATTGGAGGAAAATTCCACTTAGGGTTAGGGTTTGGTCACCATGAACTCAGAGAGCAAAATTGACATTGCCAAAAAGCTCAGAGTGCTTGGGTAAGGTTAGGAGGACACTAACCATTCTAGTCTTCCCTTTCTATGTTACCTGGTAAAATAGATGGGAAAATTCCATTGAGGCAAAATTTCACTTAGGGTTAGGGTTAAGTCACCATGAACTCATAGAGGAAAATGGAAATGACCAACAAACTCGGAGTGCTTGGTTAAGGTTAGGTCACCATGAACTCTAAGAGCGAAATGGACATCACCAACAAACTTGGAATGCTTGGATATGGTTAGGAGGGCAATGATGTTACTAATCTGCACTATCTATATTTCCTGGCAAAATACATGGGAAACTCCCATTGGAGGAAAATACCACTTAGGTTTCAGGTTAGGTCACCATGAACTCATAGAGGAAAATGGAAATGACCAACAAACTCGGAGTGCTTGGATAAGGTTAGGAGGGCACTAACTTTTCTAGTCTGTCCTATCTATGTTATCTGGCAAAATACATGGGAAAATCCCATTGGAGGAAAATAACACCTAGGGTTAGGGTTAGGTCACCATGAACTCGTAGAGCAAAATGGACATCGCCAAGAAACTTGGAGTGCTTGGATATGGTTAGGAGGGAACTGACTTTTCTAGTCTGCCTTAACTATGTTTCCTTGCAAAATACATGGGAAAATCCTAATGGAGGAAAATTCCACCTAGAGTTAGGGTTAGGTCACCATGAACTCGAAGAACAAAATGGACATCACCAAGAAACTTGGAGTGCTTGGATATGATTAGGAGGGCACTGACTTTTCCATTCTGCCCTACATAAGTTTCCTAGCAAAATACATGGGAAAATCCCATTGGAGGAAAATTCCACTTAGGATTCAGGTTAGGTTACCATGAACTGATAGAGGAAAATGGAAATGACCAACAAACTCGGAGTGCTTGGATAAGGTTAGGAAGGCACTGACATTTCATGTCTGCCCTATCTATTTTTCCTTCTAAAATATATGGGAAAATCCCATTGGAGGAAAATTCCACCTAGGGTTAGGCTTAGGTCACCATGAACTAATGCAGGAAAATGGACATCACCAAAAAACTTGGATTTCTTGGATATGGTTAGGAGGTCACTGACTTTTCTAGTCTGCCCTAACTATGTTTCCTGGCAAAATACATGGGAAAATCCTAATGGAGGAAAATTCCACCTAGGGTTATGGTTAGGTCACCATGAACTCGAAGAACAAAATGGACATCACCAACAAACTTGGAGTGCTTGGATATGATTAGGAGGGCTGTGAGTTTTCTTGTCTGCCCTATCTATATTTCCTGGCAAAATACATGGGAAAATCCCATTGGAGGAAAATTCCACTTAGGGTTAGCGTTAGGTCACCATGAACTCGTAGAGCAAAATGGACATCACCAAAAAACTTGGAGTGCTTGGATATGGTTAGGAGGGCAGTGATGTTACTAGTCTGCACTGTCAATGTTTCCTGGCAAAATACATGGGAAAATCCCATTGGAGGAAAATTCCACTTAGAGTTAGGGTTAGGTCACCATGAACTCAGAGACCAAAATTGACATTGCGAAAAAGCTCGGAGTGCTTGGGTAAGGTTAGGAGGGCACTAACCTTTCTAGTCTTCCCTATCTATGTTACCTGGTAAAATACATGGGAAAATTCCATTGAAGCAAAATTTCACTTAGGGTTAGGGTTACGTCACCATGAACTAATCCAGGAAAATGGACATCACCAATAAACTTGGAGTGCTTGGATATGGTTAGGAGGGCACTAACCTTTCTAGTTTTCCCTATCTATGTTACCTGGTAAAATACATCGGAAAAACCCATTGAAGCAAAATTTCACTTAGGGTTAGGGTTACATCACCATGAACTAATCCAGGAAAATGGACATCAACAACAAACTTGGAGTGCTTGGATATGGTTAGGAGGGCACTACTTTTCTATTCTGCCTTAACTATGTTTCCTGGCAAAATACATGGGAAAATTCTAATGGAGGAAAATTCCACCTAGGGTTAGGGTTAGGTCACCATGAAGTCGAAGAACAAAATGGACATAACCAACAAACATGGAGTACTTGGATATGGTTAGGAGGGCACTGACTTTTCCATTCTGCCCTATATGTTTCCTGGCAAAATACATGGGAAAATCCCATTGGAGGAAAATTCCACTTAGGATTCAGGTTAGGTTACCATGAACTGATAGAGGAAAATGGAAATGACCAACAAACTCGGAGTGCTTGGATAAGGTTAGGAAGGCACTGACATTTCATGTCTGCCCTATCTATTTTTCCTTCTAAAATATATGGGAAAATCCCATTGGAGGAAAATTCCACTTAGGGTTAGCGATAGGTCACCATGAACTCGTAGAGCAAAATGGACATCACCAAAAAACTTGGAGTGCTTGGATATGGTTAGGAGGGCAGTGATGTTACTAGTCTGCACTGTCAATGTTTCCTGGCAAAATACATGGGAAAATCCCATTGGAGGAAAATTCCACTTAGAGTTAGGGTTAGGTCACCATGAACTCAGAGACCAAAATTGACATTGCGAAAAAGCTCGGAGTGCTTGGGTAAGGTTAGGAGGGCACTAACCTTTCTAGTCTTCACTATCTATGTTACCTGGTAAAATACATGGGAAAATTCCATTGAAGCAAAATTTCACTTAGGGTTAGGGTTACGTCACCATGAACTAATCCAGGAAAATGGACATCACCAATAAACTTGGAGTGCTTGGATATGGTTAGGAGGGCACTAACCTTTCTAGTTTTCCCTATCTATGTTACCTGGTAAAATACATCGGAAAAACCCATTGAAGCAAAATTTCACTTAGGGTTAGGGTTACATCACCATGAACTAATCCAGGAAAATGGACATCAACAACAAACTTGGAGTGCTTGGATATGGTTAGGAGGGCACTACTTTTCTATTCTGCCTTAACTATGTTTCCTGGCAAAATACATGGGAAAATTCTAATGGAGGAAAATTCCACCTAGGGTTAGGGTTAGGTCACCATGAACTCGAAGAACAAAATGGACATCACCAACAAACTTGGAGTGCTTGGATATGATTAGGAGGGCTGTGAGTTTTCTTGTCTGCCCTATCTATATTTCCTGGCAAAATACATGGGAAAATCCCATTGGAGGAAAATTCCTCTTAGGGTTAGCGTTAGGTCACCATGAACTCGTAGAGCAAAATGGACATCACCAAAAAACTTGGAGTGCTTGGATATGATTAGGAGGGCACTGACTTTTCTATTCTGCCCTATCCATGTTTCCTGGCAAAATACATGGGAAAATCCCATTGGAGGAAAATTCCACTTAGGGTTAGGGTTGGATCACATGAACTAGTCCAGGAAAATGGACATCAGCAACAAACTTGGAGTGCTTGGATATGGTTAGGAGGGCACTACTTTTCTAGTCTGCCTTAACTATGTTTCCTGGCAAAATACATGGGAAAATCCTAATGGAGGAAAATTCCACCTAGGGTTAGAGTTAGGTCACCATGAACTCGAAGAACAAAATGGACATCACCAACAAACCTGGAGTGCTTGGATATGATTAGGAGGGCACTGATTTTTCTATTTGGCCCTATCCATGTTTCCTGGCAAAATACATGGAAAAATCCCATTGGAGGAAAATTCCACTTAGGGTTAGGGATGGATCACATGAACTAGTCCAGGAAAATGGACATCAGCAACAAACTTGGAGTGCTTGGATATGGTTAGGAGGGCACTACTTTTCTAGTCTGCCTTAACTATGTTTCCTGGCAAAATACATGGGAAAATCCCATTGGAGGAAAATTCCACTTAGGGTTTGGGTTAGGTCACCATGAACTCATAGAGGAAAATGGACATCGCAAACAAACTCAGAGTGCTTGGGTAAGGTTAGGAGGGCACTAACCTTTCTAGTCTTCCCTATCTATGTTACCTGGTAAAATACATGGGAAAATTCCATTGAAGCAAAATTTCACTTAGGGTTACGGTTTCATCACCATGAACTCATAGAGGAAAATGGACATTGCAAACAAACTCAAAGTGCTTGGGTAAGGTAAGGAGGGCACTGACTTTTCTTGTCTGCCCTATCTATTTTTTCTTGTAAAATACATGGGAAAATCCCATTGGAGGAAGATTCCACTTAGGGTTAGGGTTAGGTGACCATGAACTCAAAGAACAAAATGGACATCACCAACAAACTTGGAGTGCTTGGATATGATTAGGAGGGCAGTGAGTTTTCTATTCTGCCCTATCCATGTTTCCTGGCAAAATACATGGGAAAATCCCATTGGAGGAAAATTCCACTTATGGTTAGGGTTACGTCAACATGAGCTCACAGAGGAAAATGGACATCGCAAACAAACTCAAAGTGCTTGGGTAAGGTAAGGAGGGCACTGACTTTTCTAGTCTGCCCTATCTAATTTTCTTGTAAAATACATGGGAAAATCCAATTGGAGGAAAATTCCACTTAGTGTTAGGTCACCATGAATTCGAAGAGCAAAATGGACATCACCAACAAACTTGGAGTGCTTGGATATGGTTAGGAGGGCACTGATGTTACTAGTCTGCCCTATCTATATTTTCTGGCAAATACATGGGAAAATCCCATTGGAGGAAAATTCCACTTAAGATTCAGGTTAGCTCACCATGAACTCATAGAGGAAAATGTAAATGACCAATAAACTCAGAGTGCTTGTATAAGGTTAGGAGGGCACTGACTTTTCATGTCTGCCCTATCTATTTTGCCTTGTAAAATATATGGTAAAATCCCATTGGAGGAAAATTCCACCTAGGGTTAGGGTTAGGTCACCATGAACTAATTCAGGAAAATGAACATCACCAACAAACTTGGATTTCTTGGATATGGTTAGGAGGTCACTAACTTTTCTAGTCTGCCCTAACTATATTTCCTGGCAAAATACATGGGAAAAACCTATTGGGGGAAAATTCCACCTAGGGTTAGGGTTAGGTCACAATGAACTCAGAGACCAAAATGGACTTTGCCAACAAGCTCAGAGTGCTTGGGTAAGGTTAAGAGGGCACTAAACATTCTAGTCTGCCCTATCTATGTTACCTGATAAAATCCATTGAAAAATCCCATTGGAGGAAAATTCAACCTATCGTTAGGGTTAGGTCACCATAAACCCCTAGAGCAAAATGCACATTGCCAACAAACTTGGAGTGCTTGGATATGGTTAGGAGGGCACTAACGTTTCTAGTCTTCCCTATCTATGTTACCTGGTAAAATACACGGGAAAATCCTACTGGAGGAAAATTCCACTTAAATTAGGGTTAGGTCACTTAGGAAGTCATAGCGGAAAATGGAAATCACAAACAAACTCAGAGTTCTTGGGTAAGGTTAGGAGGGCACTGTCTTTTCTAGTCGGCCCTATCTATTTTTCGTTGTAAAATACATGGGAAAATTCCATTGAAGCAAAATTCCACTTAGGATTAGGGTAAGGTCTAAATGAACTCATAGAGGAAAATGGACATCGCAAACAAACTTGGAGTGCTTGGATATGGTTAGGAGGTCACTGACTTTTCTAGTCTGCCCTGACTATGTTTCTTGGCAAAATACATGGGAAAATCCTATTGGAGGAAAATAACAGCTAGGGTTAGGCTTAGGTCACCATGAACTCATAGAGGAAAAAGGAAATGACCAACAAACTCAAAGTACTTGGATAAGGTTAGGAGGGCACTAACCTTTCTAGTCTGCCCTATCTATATTTCCTGGCAAAATACATGGGAAAATCCCATCGGAGGAAAATAACACTTAGGGTTAAGATTAGGTCACCATGAACTAATCCAAGAAAATGGACATCACCAACAAACTTGGAGTGCTTGGATATGGTTAGGAGGGCACTACTTTTCTAGTCTGCCTTAACTATGTTTTCTGGCAAAACACATGGAAAAATCCTATTGGAGGAAAATTCCACCTAGGGTTAGGGTTAGGTCACCATGAACTCAAAAAGCAAAATGGACATCGCCAACAAACTTGTAGTGTTTGGATATGGTTAGGAGGGCACTGACCTGTCTAATCTGCCCTATCTATGTTTCCTGGCAAAATACATGGGAAAATCCCATTGGAGGAACATTCAACCTAGGGATAGGGTTAGGTCACCATGAACTCGTAGAGCAAAATGGACCTTGCCAACAAACTTGGAGTGCTTGGATATGGTTAGGAGGCCACTTACATTACTAGTCTGCCCTGTCTATGTTTCCTGCCAAAATATATGGGAAAATCCTATTGGAGGAAAATTCCACCTACGGTTAGGGATAGGTCACCATGAACTTGAAGAGCAAAATGGATATTGTCAACAAACTCGGAGTGCTTGGGCAAGGATAGGAGGGCACTAACCATTCTAGTCTGCCCTATCTATGTTACCTGATAAAATATATGGGAAAATTCCATTGGAGGAAAATTCAACTTAGGGTTAGGGTTAGGTCACCATGAACTATTAGAGCAAAATGGACATCGCCAACAAACTTGGAGTGCTTGGATATGTTTAGGAGGGCACTGAGTTTTCTCGTCTGCCCTATCTATATATCCTGGCAAAATACATGGGAAAATTCCATTGGAGGAAAATTCCACTTGGGGTTAGGGTTAGGTCACCATGAGCTGAGAGACCAAAATGGACATCACCAACAAACTTGGAGTGCTTGGGTAAGGTTAGGAGGGCCCTAAAGTTTCTAGTCTTCCCTATCTATGTTACTTGGTAAAATACAAGGGAAAATTACATTGAAGCAAAATTTCACTTAGGGTTAGGTTTAAGTCACCATGAACTCATAGAGGAAAATGGACATCGCAAACAAACTCAAAATGCTTGGGTATGGTTAGGAGGGCAATGACTTTTCTAGTCTGCGTTATCTATGTTTGGTGGCAAAACACATGGAAAAATCCTATTGGAGGAAAATTCCACTTAGGGTTAGGGTTAGGTCACCATGAACTCATAGAGGGAAATGGAAATTACCAACAAACTCAGAGTGCTTGGGTATGGTTAGGAGGGGACTGACTTTTCTTGTCTGCCCTATCTCTTTTTCCTTGTAAAATACATGGGAAAATCCCATTGGAGGAAAATTCCACTTAGGTTAGGGTTAGGTCACCATGAACTAATCCAGGAAAATGGACATCACCAACAAACTTGGAGTGCTTGGATATGGTTAGGAGATCACTTACTTTTGTAGTCTGCCCTAACTATGTTTCCTGGCAAAATACATGGGAAAATCCTATTGCGGAAAATTCCACCTAGGGTTAGGGTTAGGTCACCATGAACTCGACGAGCAAAATGGACATTGTCAACAAACTCGGAGTGCTTGGGCAAGGATAGGAGGGCACTAACCATTCTAGTCTGCCCTATCTATGTTACCTGATGAAATATATGGGAAAATACCATTGGAGGAAAATTCCAGTTAGGGTTAGGTCACCATGAACTCGTAGAGCAAAATGGACATTGTCAACCAACTGGAGTGCTTGGGTAAGGTTAGGAGGGCACTAACCATTCTAGTCTGCCCTATGTATGTTACCTGATAAAATACATGGAAAAATCCCATTGGAGAAAAATTCAACCTAGGGTTAGGGCTAGGTCACCATGAACTCGTAGAGCCAAATAGACATCGCCATGAAACTTGGAGTGCTTGGATATGGTTAGGAGGGCACTGAGTTTTCTCATTTGCCCTATATATGTTTCCTGGCAAAATACATGGGAAAATCCCATTGGAGGAAAATTCCACCTAGGGTTAGGGTTAGGTCACCATGAACTCAAAAAGCAAAATGGACATCGCTAACAAATTTGTAGTGCTTGGATATGGTTAGGAGGGCACTGAGTTTTCTCGTCTGCCCTATCTATATTTCCTGGCAAAATACAGGGAAAATCCCATTGGAGGAAAATTCCACTTAGGATTATGGTTAGGTCACCATGAACTCGTACAGCAAAATGGACATCACCAACAAACCTGGAGTGCTTGGATATGGTTAGGAGGGCACTGATGTTACTAGTCTCCCCTATATATATTTCCTGGCAAATACATGGGAAAATCCCATCGGTGGAAAATTCCACTTTGGATTCAGGTTAGGTCACCATGAACTCATAGAGGAAAATGGAAATGACCAACAAACTGGGAGTGCTTGAATATGATTAGGAGGGTACTAACTTTTCTAGTCTGCCCTATCTATGTTATCTGGCAAAATACATGGGAAAATCCCATTGGAGGAAAATAACACCTATGGTTAGGGTTAGTTCACCATGAACTAATCCAGAAAAATAGACATCACCAACAAATTTGGAGTGCTTGGGTATGGTTATGAGGGCACTGACTTTTCTAGTCTGCCTTAACTATGTTACCTGATAAAATACATGGGAAAATCCTATTTTAGGAAAATTCAACCTAGGGTTAGGGTTAGGTCACCATGAAGTCGTAGAGCAAAATGGACAGCGCCAACAAAGTTGGAGTGATTGGATATGGTTAGGAGGGTACTGAGTTTTCTCGTCTGCCCTATCTATCTTTCCTGGCAAAATACATGGGAAAATCCAATTGGAGGAAAATTCCACTTAGGGTTAGGGTTTGGTCACCATGAACTCAGAGAGCAAAATTGACATTGCCAAAAAGCTCAGAGTGCTTGGGTAAGGTTAGGAGGACACTAACCATTCTAGTCTTCCCTTTCTATGTTACCTGGTAAAATAGATGGGAAAATTCCATTGAGGCAAAATTTCACTTAGGGTTAGGGTTAAGTCACCATGAACTCATAGAGGAAAATGGAAATGACCAACAAACTCGGAGTGCTTGGTTAAGGTTAGGAGGGCACTAACTTTTCTAGTCTGCCCTATCTATGTTATCTGGCAAAATACATGGGAAAATCCCATTGGAGCAAAATTCAACCTAGAGTTAGGGTTAAGTCACCATAAACTCGGAGAGCAAAATGGACATCACCAACAAACTTGGAGTGCTTGGATATGATTAGGAGGGCACTGACTTTTCTAGTCGGCCCTATCTATGTTATCTGGCAAAATACATGGGAAAATCCCATTGGAGGAACAGAACACCTAGTGTTAGGGTTAGGTCACCATGAACTCATAGAGGAAAATGTAAATTACCAATAAACTCAGAGTGCTTGTATAAGGTTAGGAGGGCACTGACTTTTCATGTCTGCCCTATCTATTTTTCCTTGTAAAATATATGGGAAAATCCCATTGGAGGAAAATTCCACCTAGGTTTAGGGTTAGGTCACCATGAACTCGTAGAGCAAAATGGACATCACCAACAAATTGGATTGCTTGGATATGGTTAGGAGGGTACTGACGTTACTAGTCTGCCCTATCTATGTTTCCTGGCAAAATACATGGGAAAATCCCATTGGAGGAAAATTCCACTTAGGGTTAGGGTTGGATCACCATGAACTAGTCCAGGAAAATGGACATCGCCAACAAACCTGGAGTGGTTGGATATGGTTAGGAGGGCACTGATTTTTCCAGTCTGCCCTATCTATGTCATCTGGAAAAATACATGGGAAAAATCCATTGGAGGAAAATTCCACTTAGGGTTAGGGTTAAGTCACCATGAACTCATAGAGGAAAAAGGAAATGACCAACAAACTTGGAGTGCTTGGATATGATTAGGAGTGCACTGACTTTTCTATTCTGCCCTATCCATGTTTCCTGGCAAAAAACATGGGAAAATCCCATTGGAGGAAAATTCCACTTAGGGTTAGGGTTGGATCACCATGAACTAGTCCAGGAAAATGGACATCAGCAACAAACTTGGAGTGCTTGGATATGGTTAGGAGGTCACTTAATTTTCTCGTCTGCCCTATGAATGTTTCCTGGCAAAATACATAGGAAAATCCCATTGGAGGATAATTCCACTTAGGGTTAGGGTTAGGTCACCATGAACTCGAAGAGCAAAATGGACATCACGAACAACCTTGGAGTGCTTGGATATGGTTAGGAGGGCAATGATGTTACTAGTGTGCCCTATCTATATTTCCTGGGATAATACATGGGAAACTCCCATTGGAGGAAAATTCTACATAGGATTCAGGTTAGGTCACCATGAACTCATAGAGGAAAATGGAAATGACCAACAAACTCGGAGTGCTTGGATAAGGTTAGGAGGGCACTAACTTTTCTAGTCTGTCCTATCTATGTTATCTGGCAAAATACATGGGAAAATCCCATTGGAGGAAAATAACACCTAAGGTTAGGGTTAGGTCACCATGAACTCGTAGAGCAAAATGGACATCGCCAAGAAACTTGGAGTGCTTGGATATGGTTAGGAGGGCACTGACTTTTCTAGTCTGCCTTAACTATGTTTCCTTGCAAAATACATGGGAAAATCCTAATGGAGGAAAATTCCACCTAGAGTTAGGGTTAGGTCACCATGAACTAATCCAGGAAAATGGACATCACCCACAAACTTGGAGTGCTTGGATATGGTTAGGAGATCACTGACTTTTGTAGTCTGCCCTAACTATGTTTCCTGGCAAAATACCTGGGAAAATCCTATTGCGGAAAATTCCACCTAGGGTTAGGGTTAGGTCACCATGAACTCGACGAGCAAAATGGACATTGTCAACAAACTCGGAGTGCTTGGGCAAGGATAGGAGGGCACTAACCATTCTAGTCTGCCCTATCTATGTTACCTGATGAAATATATGGGAAAATACCATTGGAGGAAAATTCCAGTTTGGGTTAGGTCACCATGAACTCGTAGAGCAAAATGGACATTGTCAACCAACTGGAGTTCTTGGGTAAGGTTAGGAGGGCACTAACCATTCTAGTCTGCCCTATGTATGTTACCTGATAAAATACATGGAAAAATCCCATTGGAGAAAAATTCAACCTAGGGTTAGGGCTAGGTCACCATGAACTCGTAGAGCCAAATAGACATCGCCATGAAACTTGGAGTGCTTGGATATGGTTAGGAGGGCACTGAGTTTTCTCATTTGCCCTATATATGTTTCCTGGCAAAATACATGGGAAAATCCCATTGGAGGAAAATTCCACCTAGGGTTAGGGTTAGCTCACCATGAACTCAAAAAGCAAAATGGACATCGTTAACAAATTTGTAGTGCTTGGATATGGTTAGGAGGGCACTGAGTTTTCTCGTCTGCCCTATCTATATTTCCTGGCAAAATACATGGGAAAATCCCATTGGAGGAAAATTCCACTTAGGATTATGGTTAGGTCACCATGAACTCGTACAGCAAAATGGACATCACCAACAAACCTGGAGTGCTTGGATATGGTTAGGAGGGCACTGATGTTACTAGTCTCCCCTATATATATTTCCTGGCAAATACATGGGAAAATCCCATCGGTGGAAAATTCCACTTTGGATTCAGGTTAGGTCACCATGAACTCATAGAGGAAAATGGAAATGACCAACAAACTGGGAGTGCTTGAATATGATTAGGAGGGTACTAACTTTTCTAGTCTGCCCTATCTATGTTATCTGGCAAAATACATGGGAAAATCCCATTGGAGGAAAATAACACCGATGGTTAGGGTTAGTTCACCATGAACTAATCCAGAAAAATAGACATCACCAACAAATTTGGAGTGCTTGGGTATGGTTATGAGGGCACTGACTTTTCTAGTCTGCCTTAACTATGTTACCTGATAAAATACATGGGAAAATCCTATTTTAGGAAAATTCAACCTAGGGTTAGGGTTAGGTCACCATGAAGTCGTAGAGCAAAATGGACAGCGCCAACAAATTTGGAGTGATTGGATATGGTTAGGAGGGTACTGAGTTTTCTCGTCTGCCCTATCTATCTTTCCTGGCAAAATACATGGGAAAATCCAATTGGAGGAAAATTCCACTTAGGGTTAGGGTTTGGTCACCATGAACTCAGAGAGCAAAATTGACATTGCCAAAAAGCTCAGAGTGCTTGGGTAAGGTTAGGAGGACACTAACCATTCTAGTCTTCCCTTTCTATGTTACCTGGTAAAATAGATGGGAAAATTCCATTGAGGCAAAATTTCACTTAGGGTTAGGGTTAAGTCACCATGAACTCATAGAGGAAAATGGAAATGACCAACAAACTCGGAGTGCTTGGTTAAGGTTAGGAGGGCACTAACTTTTCTAGTCTGCCCTATCTATGTTATCTGACAAAATACATGGGAAAATCCCATTGGAGCAAAATTCAACCTAGAGTTAGGGTTAAGTCACCATAAACTCGGAGAGCAAAATGGACATCACCAACAAACTTGGAGTGCTTGGATATGATTAGGAGGGCACTGACTTTTCTAGTCGGCCCTATCTATGTTATCTGGCAAAATACATGGGAAAATCCCATTGGAGGAACAGAACACCTAGTGTTAGGGTTAGGTCACCATGAACTCATAGAGGAAAATGTAAATTACCAATAAACTCAGAGTGCTTGTATAAGGTTAGGAGGGCACTGACTTTTCATGTCTGCCCTATCTATTTTTCCTTGTAAAATATATGGGAAAATCCCATTGGAGGAAAATTCCACCTAGGGTTAGGGTTAGGTCACCATGAACTAATTCAGGAAAATGGACATCACCAACAAACTTGGATTTCTTGGATATGGTTAGGAGTTCACTTACTTTTCTAGTCTGCCCTAACTATATTTCCTGGCAAAATACATGGGAAAAACCTATTGGGGGAAAATTCCAACTAGGGTTAGGGTTAGGTCACCATGAACTCGAAGAGCAAAATGGACATCACCAACAAATTGGATTGCTTGGATATGGTTAGGAGGGTACTGACGTTACTAGTCTGCCTTATCTATGTTTCCTGGCAAAATACATGTGAAAAATCCATTGGAGGAAAATTCCACTTAGGTTAGGGTTAGGTCACCATGAACTAATCCAGGAAAATGGGCATCACCAACAAACTTGGAGTCCTTGGATATGGTTAGGAGATCACTGACTTTTGTATTCTGCCCTAACTATGTTTCCTGGCAAAATACATGGGAAAATCTTATTGGGGAAAATTCCACCTAGGGTTAGGGTTAGGTCACCATGAACTCGACGAGCAAAATGGACATTGTCAACAAACTCGGAGTGCTTGGGCAAGGTTAGGAGGGCACTAACCATTCTAGTCTGCCCTATCTATGTTACCTGATGAAATATATGGGAAAATACCACTGGAGGAAAATTCCAGTTAGGGCTAGGTCACCATGAACTCGTAGAGCAAAATGGACATTGTCAACCAACTCGAGTGCTTGGGTAAAGTTAGGAGGGCACTAACCATTCTAGTCTGCCCTATGTATGTTACCTGATAAAATACATGGAAAAATCCCATTGGAGGAAAATTCAACCTAGGGTTAGGGCTAGGTCACCATGAACTCGTAGAGCCAAATAGACATCGCCAAGAAACTTGGAGTGCTTGGATATGGTTAGGAGGGCACTGAGTTTTCTCATTTGCCCTATATATGTTTCCTGGCAAAATACATGGGAAAATCCCATTGGAGGAAAATTCCACCTAGGGTTAGGATTAGGTCACCATGAACTCAAAAAGCAAAATGGACATCGCTAACAAACTTGGAGTGCTTGGATATGGTTAGGAGGTCACTTAATTTTCTCGTCTGCCCTATCAATGTTTCCTGGCAAAATACATAGGAAAATCCCATTGGAGGATAATTCCACTTAGGGTTAGGGTTAGGTCACCATGAACTCGAAGAGCAAAATGGACATCACGAACAACCTTGGAGTGCTTGGATATGGTTAGGAGGGCAATGATGTTACTAGTGTGCCCTATCTATATTTCCTGGGATAATACATGGGAAACTCCCATTGGAGGAAAATTCCACCTAGGGTTAGGGTTAGGTCACCATGAACTAATTCAGGAAAATGGACATCACCAACAAACTCGGAGTGCTTGGATAAGGTTAGGAGGGCACTAACTTTTCTAGTCTGTCCTATCTATGTTATCTGGCAAAATACATGGGAAAATCCCATTGGAGGAAAATAACACCTAAGGTTAGGGTTAGCTCACCATGAACTCATAGAGGAAAATGTAAATGACCAATAAACTCGGAGTGCTTGTATAAGGTTAGGAGGGCACTGACTTTTCATGTCTGCCCTATCTATTTTTCCTTGTAAAATATATGGGAAAATCCCATTGGAGGAAAATTCCACCTAGGGTTAGGGTTAGGTCACCATGAACTAATTCAGGAAAATGGACATCACCAACAAACCTGGATTTCTTGGATATGGTTAGGAGTTCACTAACTTTTCTAGTCTGCCCTAACTATATTTCCTGGCAAAATACATGGGAAAAACCTATTGGGGGAAAATTCCACCTAGGGTTAGGGTTAGGTCACCATGAACTCGAAGAGCAAAATGGACATCACCAACAAATTGGATTGCTTGGATATGGTTAGGAGGGTACTGACGTTACTAGTCTGCCCTATCTATGTTTCCTGGCAAAATACCTGGGAAAATCGCATTGGAGAAAAATTCCACTTAGGGTTAGGGTTAGGTCACCATGAACTCAAAGAGCAAAATGGACATTGTCAACAAACTCTGAGTGCTTGGGTAAGGTTAGGAGGTCACTTAATTTTCTCGTCTGCCCTATCAATGTTTCCTGGCAAAATACATAGGAAAATCCCATTGGAGGATAATTCCACTTAGGGTTAGGGTTAAGTCACCATGAACTCATAGAGGAAAAAAGAAAGGACCAACAAACATGGAGTGGTTGGATATGATTAGGAGGGCACTGACGGTAGTAGTCTGCCCTACATATGTTTCCTGGCAAAATACATGGGAAAATCCCATTGAAGCAAAATTCCACTTAGGATTAGTGTTAGGTCACCATGAACTCATAGAGGAAAATGGACATCGCAAACAAACTCAGAGTGCTTGGGTATGGAGAGGATGGCACTGATGTTACTAGTCTACCCTGTCTATGTTTCCTCGCAAAATACATGATAAAAACCCATTGGAGGAAAATTGAACCTAGGGTTAGGGTTAGGTCACCATAAACTCATAGAGGAAAATGGACATCGCAAAGAAACTCAGAGTGCTTGGGTATGGTTAGGAGGGCACTGACATTTCTTCTCTCCCCTAAATATTTTTCCTTGTTAAAATATATGGGAAAATCCCATTGGAGGAAAATTCCACTTACGTTAGGGTTAGGTCACCATGAACTAATCCAGTAAAATGGACATCAGCAAAAAACTTGGAATGCTTGGATATGGTAAGGAGGTGACTGACTTTTCTATTCTGCCCTATCTATATTTCCTGGCAAAATACATGGGAAAATACTATTGGAGGAAAATTCTACTTAGGGTTAGGGTTAGGTCACCATGAACTCGAAGAACAAAATGGACATCACCAACAAACTTGGAGTGCTTGGATCTGGTTAGGAGGGCACTGACGTTACTAGTCTGCCCTGTCTATGTTTCTTTGAAATCCAATGGGATTTTGCATTGTATTTTATCAGGTAGCATAGTTAGGGCAGACTAGCATGGTTAGTGCCCTCCTCACCTTACCCAAGAACTCCGAGTTTGTTGACGATGTCTATTTTGCTCTACGAGTTCATGCTGACCTAACCCTAACCGTAAGTGGAATTTTCCTCAAAATGGGATTTTCCAATGTATCTTGCCAGGAAATATAGATAGGGCAGACGAGAAAACTCAATGCCCTCTTATCCATATCCAAGCACTCCAGGTTTCTTGGCGATGTCCATTTTGCTCTACGAGTTCATGGTGACCTAACCCTAACCCTAGGTTGAATTTTCCTCCAACTGGATTTTCCCATATATTTTATCAGGTAACATAGATAGTGCAGACTAGAATGGTTAGTGTCCTCCTAACCATATCCAAGCACTACAAGTTTGTTGGCGATGTCCATTTTGCTCTTCGGGTTCATGGTAACCAAACCCTAACCCTAGGTGGAATTTTCCTCCAATGGTATTTTCCCATGTAGTTTGCCAGATAACATAGATAGGGCAGACTAGAAAAGTTTATGCCCTCCTAACCTTATCCAAGCACTCCTGGTTTGTTGGCCATTTCCATTTTCCTCTATGAGTTTATGGTGACCTAACCTGAATCCTAAGTGGAATTTTCCTCCAATGGGATTGTCCCATATATTTTTCCAGAAACATATGTAGGGCAGACTACTACGGTCAATCCTCTTCTAAACATATCCAGGCACTCCAAGTTTGTTGGTCATTTCCTTTTTCCTCTATGAGTTCATGGTGACTTAACCCTAACCCTAGGTTCAAATTCCTCCAAAGGGGTTTTCCCATGTATTTTGCCAGATAACATAGATAGGGCAGACTAGAAAAGTCAGTTCCCTCCTAACCATATCCAAGTACTCCAAGTTTCTTGGCGGTGTCCATTTAACCTGACTAGTTCATGGTGACCTAACCCTAACCCTAGGTGGAATTTTCCTCCAATGGGATTTTTCCATGTATTTTGCCAGGAAATATAGATAGGGCAGACGAGAAAACTCACTGCCCTCCTAATCATATCCAAGCACTCCAAGTTTGTTGGTGATGTCCATTTTGTTCTTCGAGTAAATGGTGAACTAACCCTAACCCTAGGTTCAAATTCCTCCAATGGGGTTTTCCCATGTATTTTGCCAGATAACATAGATAGGGCAGACTAGAAAAGTTAGTACCCTCCTAATCATATTCAAGAACTCCCAGTTTTTTTGTCATTTCCATTTTCCTCTATGAGTTCATGGTGACCTAACCTGAATCCAAAGTGGAATTTTCCACCAATGGGATTTTCCCATGTATTTTCCAGGAAATATATATAGGGGAGACTAGTAACATCAGTGCCCTCCTAACCATATCCAAGCACTCCAAGTTTGTTGTTGATGTCCATTTTCCTGGATTAGTTCATGGTGACCAAACCCTAACCCTAGGTGTTATTTTCCTCCAATGGGATCTTCCCATGTATTTTGCCAGATAACATAGATAGTGCAGACTAGAAAGCTTAGTGCCCTCCTAACCATATCCAAGCACTCCAAGTTTGTTGTTGATGTCCATTTTCCTGGATTAGTTCATGGTGACCAAACCCTAACCCTTGGTGTTATTTTCCTCCAATGGGATTTTTCCATGTATTTTATCAGGTAACATAGATAGGGCAGACTAGAATGGTTAGTGCCCTACTAACCTTACCCATCCACTCCGAGTTGGTTGACAATGTCCATTTTGCTCTATGAGTTCATGGTGACCTAACCCACATGGAATTTTCCTCTAATGGTATTTTCCCATATATTTTATCAGGTAACATAGATAGGGCAGACTAGAATGGTTACCTGATAAAATATATGGGAAAATCCCATTGGAGGAAAATTCAACCCAGGGTTAGGGTTAGGTCACCACGAACTCGAAGAGCAAAATGGACATTGTCAATAAACTCGGAGTGCTTGGGTAAGGTTAGGAGGGCACTAACCATTCTAGTCTGCCCTATCTATGTTACCTGATAAAATATATGGGAAAATACCATTGGAGGAAAATTCCAGTTAGGGTTAGGGTTAGGTCACCATGAACTCGTAGAGCAAAATGGACATCGCCAAGAAACTTGGAGTGCTTGGATATGGTTAGGAGGGCACTGAGTTTTCTCATCTGCCCTATCTATGTTTCCTGGCAAAATACATGGGAAAATCCCATTGGAGGAAAATTCCACTTCGGGTTAGGGTTAGGTCACCATGAACTCAGAGACCAAAATGGACATTGCCAACAAGCTCGCAGTGCTTGGATATGATTAGGAGGGCAGTGATGTTTCTAGTCTGCACTGTGAATGTTTCCTGGCAAAATACATGGGAAAATCCCATTTGAGGAAAATTCCACTTAGGGTTAGGGTTGGATCACCTTGAACTAGTCCAGGAAAATGGACATCGCCAACAAACCTGAGTGCTTGGATATGGTTAGGAGGGCACTGACTTTTCTAGTCTGCCCTATCTATGTTATCTGGCAAAATACATGGGAAAAACCCATTGGATGAAAATTCCACTTAGGGTTAGGGTTAGGTCACCATGAACTCGTAGAGCAAAATGGACATCGCCAACAAACATTGGAGTACTTGGATATGGTTAGGAGGGCACTGACTTTTCCATTCTGCCCTATATGTTTCCTGGCAAAATACATGGGAAAATCCCATTGGAGGAAAATTCCACTTAGGATTAGGGTTAGGTCACCATGAAACTCGATAGAGGAAAATGGAAATGACCAACAAACTCGGAGTGCTTGGATAAGGTTAGGAAGGCACTGACATTTCATGTCTGCCCTATCTATTTTTCCTTCTAAAATATATGGGAAAATCCCATTGGAGGAAAATTCCACCTAGGGTTAGGCTTAGGTCACCATGAACTAATCCAGGAAAATGGACATCACCAACAAACTTGGATTTCTTGGATATGGTTAGGAGGTCACTGACTTTTCTAGTCTGCCCTAACTATGTTTCCTGGCAAAATACATGGGAAAATCCTAATGGAGGAAAATTCCACCTAGGGTTAGGGTTAGGTCACCATGAACTCGAAGAACAAAATGGACATCACCAACAAACTTGGAGTGCTTGGATATGATTAGGAGGGCTGTGAGTTTTCTTGTCTGCCCTATCTATATTTCCTGGCAAAATACATGGGAAAATCCCATTGGAGGAAAATTCCACTTAGGGTTAGCGTTAGGTCACCATGAACTCGTAGAGCAAAATGGACATCGCCAACAAACATGGAGTACTTGGATATGGTTAGGAGGGCACTGACTTTTCCATTCTGCCCTATATGTTTCCTGGCAAAATACATGGGAAAATCCCATTGGAGGAAAATTCCACTTAGGATTCAGGTTAGGTTACCATGAACTGATAGAGGAAAATGGAAATGACCAACAAACTCGGAGTGCTTGGATAAGGTTAGGAAGGCACTGACATTTCATGTCTGCCCTATCTATTTTTCCTTCTAAAATATATGGGAAAATCCCATTGGAGGAAAATTCCACCTAGGGTTAGGCTTAGGTCACCATGAACTAATTCAGGAAAATGGACATCACCAACAAACTTGGATTTCTTGGATATGGTTAGGAGGTCACTGACTTTTCTAGTCTGCCCTAACTATGTTTCCTGGCAAAATACATGGGAAAATCCGATTGGAGGAAAATTCCACCAAGGGTTAGGGTTAGGTCACCATGAACTCAAAGAACAAAATGGACATCACCAACAAACTTGGAGTGCTTGGATATGATTAGGAGGGCACTGACTTTTCTATTCTGCCCTATCCATGTTTCCTGGCAAAATACATGGGAAAATCCCATTGGAGGAAAATTCCACTTAGGGTTAGGGTTGGATCACATGAACTAGTCCAGGAAAATGGACATCAGCAACAAACGTGGAGTGCTTGGATATGGTTAGGAGGGCAATACTTTTCTAGTCTGCCTTAACTATGTTTCCTGGCAAAATACATGGGAAAATCCTAATGGAGGAAAATTCCACCTAGGGTTAGAGTTAGGTCACCATGAACTCGAAGAACAAAATGGACATCACCAACAAACCTGGAGTGCTTGGATATGATTAGGAGGGCACTGACTTTTCTATTCGGCCCTATCCATGTTTCCTGGCAAAATACATGGGAAAATCCCATTGGAGGAAAATTCCACTTAGGGTTAGGGTTGGATCACATGAACTAGTCCAGGAAAATGGACATCAGCAACAAACTTGGAGTGCTTGGATATGGTTAGGAGGGCACTACTTTTCTAGTCTGCCTTAACTATGTTTCCTGGCAAAATACATGGGAAAATCCCATTGGAGGAAAATTCCACATAAAGTTAGGGTTAGGTCACCATGAACTCAGAGACCAAAATTGACATTGCCAAAAAGCTCAGAATGCTTGGGTAAGGTTAGGAGGGCACTAACCTTTCTAGTCTTCCCTATCTATGTTACCTGGTAAAATACATGGGAAAATTCCATTGAAGCAAAATTTCACTTAGGGTTACGGTTTCATCACCATGAACTCATAGAGGAAAATGGACATTGCAAACAAACTCAAAGTGCTTGGGTAAGGTAAGGAGGGCACTGACTTTTCTTGTCTGCCCTATCTATTTTTTCTTGTAAAATACATGGGAAAATCCCATTGGAGGAAGATTCCACTTAGGGTTAGGGTTAGGTGACCATGAACTCAAAGAACAAAATGGACATCACCAACAAACTTGGAGTGCTTGGATATGATTAGGAGGGCAGTGAGTTTTCTATTCTGCCCTATCCATGTTTCCTGGCAAAATACATGGGAAAATCCCATTGGAGGAAAATTCCACTTATGGTTAGGGTTACGTCAACATGAGCTCACAGAGGAAAATGGACATCGCAAACAAACTCAAAGTGCTTGGGTAAGGTAAGGAGGGCACTGACTTTTCTAGTCTGCCCTATCTAATTTTCTTGTAAAATACATGGGAAAATCCAATTGGAGGAAAATTCCACTTAGTGTTAGGTCACCATGAATTCGAAGAGCAAAATGGACATCACCAACAAACTTGGAGTGCTTGGATATGGTTAGGAGGGCACTGATGTTACTAGTCTGCCCTATCTATATTTTCTGGCAAATACATGGGAAAATCCCATTGGAGGAAAATTCCACTTAAGATTCAGGTTAGCTCACCATGAACTCATAGAGGAAAATGTAAATGACCAATAAACTCAGAGTGCTTGTATAAGGTTAGGAGGGCACTGACTTTTCATGTCTGCCCTATCTATTTTGCCTTGTAAAATATATGGTAAAATCCCATTGGAGGAAAATTCCACCTAGGGTTAGGGTTAGGTCACCATGAACTAATTCAGGAAAATGAACATCACCAACAAACTTGGATTTCTTGGATATGGTTAGGAGGTCACTAACTTTTCTAGTCTGCCCTAACTATATTTCCTGGCAAAATACATGGGAAAAACCTATTGGGGGAAAATTCCACCTAGGGTTAGGGTTAGGTCACAATGAACTCAGAGACCAAAATGGACTTTGCCAACAAGCTCAGAGTGCTTGGGTAAGGTTAAGAGGGCACTAAACATTCTAGTCTGCCCTATCTATGTTACCTGATAAAATCCATTGAAAAATCCCATTGGAGGAAAATTCAACCTATCGTTAGGGTTAGGTCACCATAAACCCCTAGAGCAAAATGCACATTGCCAACAAACTTGGAGTGCTTGGATATGGTTAGGAGGGCACTAACGTTTCTAGTCTTCCCTATCTATGTTACCTGGTAAAATACACGGGAAAATCCTACTGGAGGAAAATTCCACTTAAATTAGGGTTAGGTCACTTAGGAAGTCATAGCGGAAAATGGAAATCACAAACAAACTCAGAGTTCTTGGGTAAGGTTAGGAGGGCACTGTCTTTTCTAGTCGGCCCTATCTATTTTTCGTTGTAAAATACATGGGAAAATTCCATTGAAGCAAAATTCCACTTAGGATTAGGGTAAGGTCTAAATGAACTCATAGAGGAAAATGGACATCGCAAACAAACTTGGAGTGCTTGGATATGGTTAGGAGGTCACTGACTTTTCTAGTCTGCCCTGACTATGTTTCTTGGCAAAATACATGGGAAAATCCTATTGGAGGAAAATAACAGCTAGGGTTAGGCTTAGGTCACCATGAACTCATAGAGGAAAAAGGAAATGACCAACAAACTCAAAGTACTTGGATAAGGTTAGGAGGGCACTAACCTTTCTAGTCTGCCCTATCTATATTTCCTGGCAAAATACATGGGAAAATCCCATTGGAGCAAAATTCAACCTAGAGTTAGGGTTAAGTCACCATAAACTCGGAGAGCAAAATGGACATCACCAACAAACTTGGAGTGCTTGGATATGATTAGGAGGGCACTGACTTTTCTAGTCGGCCCTATCTATGTTATCTGGCAAAATACATGGGAAAATCCCTTTGGAGGAACAGAACACCTAGTGTTAGGGTTAGGTCACCATGAACTCATAGAGGAAAATGGACATTGTCAACCAAATCGGAGTGCTTGGGTAAGGGTAGGAGGGGACTAACCATTCTAGTCTGCCTTATCTATGTTACCTGATAAAATACATGGGAAAATTCCTTTGGAGGAAAATTCCACTTGGGGTTAAGGTTAGGTCACCATGAGCTGAGAGACCAAAATGGACATCACCAACAAACTTGGAGTGCTTGGGTAAGGTTAGGAGGGCCCTAAAGTTTCTAGTCTTCCCTATCTATGTTACTTGGTAAAATACAAGGGAAAATTACATTGAAGCAAAATTTCACTTAGGGTTAGGTTTAAGTCACCATGAACTCATAGAGGAAAATGGACATCGCAAACAAACTCAAAATGCTTGGGTATGGTTAGGAGGGCAATGACTTTTCTAGTCTGCGTTAACTATGTTTCCTGGCAAAACACATGGAAAAATCCTATTGGAGGAAAATTCCACTTAGGGTTAGGGTTAGGTCACCATGAACTCATAGAGGAAAATGGAAATTACCAACAAACTCAGAGTGCTTGGGTATGGTTAGGAGGGGACTGACTTTTCTTGTCTGCCCTATCTATTTTTCCTTGTAAAATACATGGGAAAATCCCATTGGAGGAAAATTCCACTTATGTTAGGGTTAGGTCACCATGAACTAATCCAGGAAAATGGACATCACAAACAAACTTGGAGTGCTTGGATATGGTTAGGAGATCACTGACTTTTGTAGTCTGCCCTAACTATGTTTCCTGGCAAAATACATGGGAAAATCCTATTGCGGAAAATTCCACCTAGGGTTAGGGTTAGGTCACCATGAACTCGACGAGCAAAATGGACATTGTCAACAAACTCGGATTGCTTGGGCAAGGATAGGAGGGCACTAACCATTCTAGTCCGCCCTATCAATGTTACCTGATGAAATATATGGGAAAATACCATTGGAGGAAAATTCCAGTTAGGGTTAGGTCACCATGAACTCGTAGAGCAAAATGGACATTGTCAACCAACTGGAGTGCTTGGGTAAGGTTAGGAGGGCACTAACCATTCTAGTCTGCCCTATGTATGTTACCTGATAAAATACATGGAAAAATCCCATTGGAGAAAAATTCAACCTAGGGTTAGGGGTAGGTCACCATGAACTCGTAGAGCCAAATAGACATCGCCATGAAACTTGGAGTGCTTGGATATGGTTAGGAGGTCACTGAGTTTTCTCATTTGCCCTATATATGTTTCCTGGCAAAATACATGGGAAAATCCCATTGGAGGAAAATTCCACCTAGGGTTAGGGTTAGGTCACCATGAACTCAAAAAGCAAAATGGACATCGCTAACAAATTTGTAGTGCTTGGATATGGTTAGGAGGGCACTGAGTTTTCTCGTCTGCCCTATCTATATTTCCTGGCAAAATACAGGGAAAATCCCATTGGAGGAAAATTCCACTTAGGATTATGGTTAGGTCACCATGAACTCGTACAGCAAAATGGACATCACCAACAAACCTGGAGTGCTTGGATATGGTTAGGAGGGCACTGATGTTACTAGTCTCCCCTATATATATTTCCTGGCAAATACATGGGAAAATCCCATCGGTGGAAAATTCCACTTTGGATTCAGGTTAGGTCACCATGAACTCATAGAGGAAAATGGAAATGACGAACAAACTGGGAGTGCTTGAATATGATTAGGAGGGCACTGACTTTTCTTGTCTGCCCTATCTATGTCATCTGGAAAAATACATGGGAAAAATCCATTGGAGGAAAATAACACCTAGGGTTAGGGTTAGGTCACCATGAACTCGTAGAGCAAAATGGACATCGCCAAGAAACTTGGAGTGCTTGGATATGGTTAGGAGGGCACTGACTTTTCTAGTCTGCCTTAACTATGTTTCCTTGCAAAATACATGGGAAAATCCTAATGGAGGAAAATTCCACCTAGAGTTAGGGTTAGGTCACCATGAACTAATCCAGGAAAATGGACATCACCCACAAACTTGGAGTGCTTGGATATGGTTAGGAGATCACTGACTTTTGTAGTCTGCCCTAACTATGTTTCCTGGCAAAATACCTGGGAAAATCCTATTGCGGAAAATTCCACCTAGGGTTAGGGTTAGGTCACCATGAACTCGACGAGCAAAATGGACATTGTCAACAAACTCGGAGTGCTTGGGCAAGGATAGGAGGGCACTAACCATTCTAGTCCGCCCTATCAATGTTACCTGATGAAATATATGGGAAAATACCATTGGAGGAAAATTCCAGTTAGGGTTAGGTCACCATGAACTCGTAGAGCAAAATGGACATTGTCAACCAACTGGAGTGCTTGGGTAAGGTTAGGAGGGTACTAACTTTTCTAGTCTGCCCTATCTATGTTATCTGGCAAAAAACATGGGAAAATCCCATTGGAGGAAAATAACACCGATGGTTAGGGTTAGTTCACCATGAACTAATCCAGAAAAATAGACATCACCAACAAATTTGGAGTGCTTGGGTATGGTTATGAGGGCACTGACTTTTCTAGTCTGCCTTAACTATGTTACCTGATAAAATACATGGGAAAATCCTATTTTAGGAAAATTCAACCTAGGGTTAGGGTTAGGTCACCATGAAGTCGTAGAGCAAAATGGACAGCGCCAACAAAGTTGGAGTGATTGGATATGGTTAGGAGGGTACTGAGTTTTCTCGTCTGCCCTATCTATCTTTCCTGGCAAAATACATGGGAAAATCCAATTGGAGGAAAATTCCACTTAGGGTTAGGGTTTGGTCACCATGAACTCAGAGAGCAAAATTGACATTGCCAAAAAGCTCAGAGTGCTTGGGTAAGGTTAGGAGGACACTAACCATTCTAGTCTTCCCTTTCTATGTTACCTGGTAAAATAGATGGGAAAATTCCATTGAGGCAAAATTTCACTTAGGGTTAGGGTTAAGTCACCATGAACTCATAGAGGAAACCGGAAATGACCAACAAACTCGGAGTGCTTGGTTAAGGTTAGGAGGGCACTAACTTTTCTAGTCTGCCCTATCTATGTTATCTGGCAAAATACATGGGAAAATCCCATTGGAGCAAAATTCAACCTAGAGTTAGGGTTAAGTCACCATAAACTCGGAGAGCAAAATGGACATCACCAACAAACTTGGAGTGCTTGGATATGATTAGGAGGGCACTGACTTTTCTAGTCGGCCCTATCTATGTTATCTGGCAAAATACATGGGAAAATCCCATTGGAGGAACAGAACACCTAGTGTTAGGGTTAGGTCACCATGAACTCATAGAGGAAAATGTAAATTACCAATAAACTCAGAGTGCTTGTATAAGGTTAGGAGGGCACTGACTTTTCATGTCTGCCCTATCTATTTTTCCTTGTAAAATATATGGGAAAATCCCATTGGAGGAAAATTCCACCTAGGTTTAGGGTTAGGTCACCATGAACTAATTCAGGAAAATGGACATCAGCAACAAACTTGGATTTCTTGGATATGGTTAGGAGGTCACTATCTTTTCTAGTCTGCCCTAACTATATTTCCTGGCAAAATACATGGGAAAATCCTATTGGGGGAAAATTCCACCTAGGGTTAGGGTTAGGTCACCATGAACTCGAAGAGCAAAATGGACATCACCAACAAATTGGATTGCTTGGATATGGTTAGGAGGGTACTGACGTTACTAGTCTGCCTTATCTATGTTTCCTGGCAAAATACATGTGAAAAATCCATTGGAGGAAAATTCCACTTAGGTTAGGGTTAGGTCACCATGAACTAATCCAGGAAAATGGGCATCACCAACAAACTTGGAGTCCTTGGATATGGTTAGGAGATCACTGACTTTTGTATTCTGCCCTAACTATGTTTCCTGGCAAAATACATGGGAAAATCTTATTGGGGAAAATTCCACCTAGGGTTAGGGTTAGGTCACCATGAACTCGACGAGCAAAATGGACATTGTCAACAAACTCGGAGTGCTTGGGCAAGGTTAGGAGGGCACTAACCATTCTAGTCTGCCCTATCTATGTTACCTGATGAAATATATGGGAAAATACCACTGGAGGAAAATTCCAGTTAGGGCTAGGTCACCATGAACTCGTAGAGCAAAATGGACATTGTCAACCAACTCGAGTGCTTGGGTAAAGTTAGGAGGGCACTAACCATTCTAGTCTGCCCTATGTATGTTACCTGATAAAATACATGGAAAAATCCCATTGGAGGAAAATTCAACCTAGGGTTAGGGCTAGGTCACCATGAACTCGTAGAGCCAAATAGACATCGCCAAGAAACTTGGAGTGCTTGGATATGGTTAGGAGGGCACTGAGTTTTCTCATTTGCCCTGTATATGTTTCCTGGCAAAATACATGGGAAAATCCCATTGGAGGAAAATTCCACCTAGGGTTAGGATTAGGTCACCATGAACTCAAAAAGCAAAATGGACATCGCTAACAAACTTGGAGTGCTTGGATATGGTTAGGAGGGCACTGAGTTTTCTCGTCTGCCCTATCTATATTTCCTGGCAAAATACATGGGAAAATCCCATTGGAGGAAAATTCCACTTAGGATTATGGTTAGGTCACCATGAACTCGTAGAGCAAAATGGACATCACCAACAAATTGGATTGCTTGGATATGGTTAGGAGGGTACTGACGTTACTAGTCTGCCCTATCTATGTTTCCTGGCAAAATACATGGGAAAATCCCATTGGAGGAAAATTCCACTTAGGGTTAGGGTTGGATCACCATGAACTAGTCCAGGAAAATGGACATCGCCAACAAACCTGGAGTGGTTGGATATGGTTAGGAGGGCACTGATTTTTCCAGTCTGCCCTATCTATGTCATCTGGAAAAATACATGGGAAAAATCCATTGGAGGAAAATTCCACTTAGGGTTAGGGTTAGGTCACCATGAACTCATAGAGGAAAAAGGAAATGACCAACAAACTTGGAGTGCTTGGATATGATTAGGAGTGCACTGACTTTTCTATTCTGCCCTATCCATGTTTCCTGGCAAAAAACATGGGAAAATCCCATTGGAGGAAAATTCCACTTAGGGTTAGGGTTGGATCACCATGAACTAGTCCAGGAAAATGGACATCAGCAACAAACTTGGAGTGCTTGGATATGGTTAGGAGGTCACTTAATTTTCTCGTCTGCCCTATGAATGTTTCCTGGCAAAATACATAGGAAAATCCCATTGGAGGATAATTCCACTTAGGGTTAGGGTTAGGTCACCATGAACTCGAAGAGCAAAATGGACATCACGAACAACCTTGGAGTGCTTGGATATGGTTAGGAGGGCAATGATGTTACTAGTGTGCCCTATCTATATTTCCTGGGATAATACATGGGAAACTCCCATTGGAGGAAAATTCTACATAGGATTCAGGTTAGGTCACCATGAACTCATAGAGGAAAATGGAAATGACCAACAAACTCGGAGTGCTTGGATAAGGTTAGGAGGGCACTAACTTTTCTAGTCTGTCCTATCTATGTTATCTGGCAAAATACATGGGAAAATCCCATTGGAGGAAAATAACACCTAGGGTTAGGGTTAGGTCACCATGAACTCGTAGAGCAAAATGGACATCGCCAAGAAACTTGGAGTGCTTGGATATGGTTAGGAGGGCACTGACTTTTCTAGTCTGCCTTAACTATGTTTCCTTGCAAAATACATGGGAAAATCCTAATGGAGGAAAATTCCACCTAGAGTTAGGGTTAGGTCACCATGAACTAATCCAGGAAAATGGACATCACCCACAAACTTGGAGTGCTTGGATATGGTTAGGAGATCACTGACTTTTGTAGTCTGCCCTAACTATGTTTCCTGGCAAAATACCTGGGAAAATCCTATTGCGGAAAATTCCACCTAGGGTTAGGGTTAGGTCACCATGAACTCGACGAGCAAAATGGACATTGTCAACAAACTCGGAGTGCTTGGGCAAGGATAGGAGGGCACTAACCATTCTAGTCTGCCCTATCTATGTTACCTGATGAAATATATGGGAAAATACCATTGGAGGAAAATTCCAGTTTGGGTTAGGTCACCATGAACTCGTAGAGCAAAATGGACATTGTCAACCAACTGGAGTTCTTGGGTAAGGTTAGGAGGGCACTAACCATTCTAGTCTGCCCTATGTATGTTACCTGATAAAATACATGGAAAAATCCCATTGGAGAAAAATTCAACCTAGGGTTAGGGCTAGGTCACCATGAACTCGTAGAGCCAAATAGACATCGCCATGAAACTTGGAGTGCTTGGATATGGTTAGGAGGGCACTGAGTTTTCTCATTTGCCCTATATATGTTTCCTGGCAAAATACATGGGAAAATCCCATTGGAGGAAAATTCCACCTAGGGTTAGGGTTAGCTCACCATGAACTCAAAAAGCAAAATGGACATCGTTAACAAATTTGTAGTGCTTGGATATGGTTAGGAGGGCACTGAGTTTTCTCGTCTGCCCTATCTATATTTCCTGGCAGAATACATGGGAAAATCCCATTGGAGGAAAATTCCACTTAGGATTATGGTTAGGTCACCATGAACTCGTACAGCAAAATGGACATCACCAACAAACCTGGAGTGCTTGGATATGGTTAGGAGGGCAGTGATGTTACTAGTCTCCCCTATATATATTTCCTGGCAAATACATGGGAAAATCCCATCGGTGGAAAATTCCACTTTGGATTCAGGTTAGGTCAGCATGAACTCATAGAGGAAAATGGAAATGACCAACAAACTGGGAGTGCTTGAATATGATTAGGAGGGTACTAACTTTTCTAGTCTGCCCTATCTATGTTATCTGGCAAAATACATGGGAAAATCCCATTGGAGGAAAATAACACCGATGGTTAGGGTTAGTTCACCATGAACTAATCCAGAAAAATAGACATCACCAACAAATTTGGAGTGCTTGGGTATGGTTATGAGGGCACTGACTTTTCTAGTCTGCCTTAACTATGTTACCTGATAAAATACATGGGAAAATCCTATTTTAGGAAAATTCAACCTAGGGTTAGGGTTAGGTCACCATGAAGTCGTAGAGCAAAATGGACAGCGCCAACAAATTTGGAGTGATTGGATATGGTTAGGAGGGTACTGAGTTTTCTCGTCTGCCCTATCTATCTTTCCTGGCAAAATACATGGGAAAATCCAATTGGAGGAAAATTCCACTTAGGGTTAGGGTTTGGTCACCATGAACTCAGAGAGCAAAATTGACATTGCCAAAAAGCTCAGAGTGCTTGGGTAAGGTTAGGAGGACACTAACCATTCTAGTCTTCCCTTTCTATGTTACCTGGTAAAATAGATGGGAAAATTCCATTGAGGCAAAATTTCACTTAGGGTTAGGGTTAAGTCACCATGAACTCATAGAGGAAAATGGAAATGACCAACAAACTCGGAGTGCTTGGTTAAGGTTAGGAGGGCACTAACTTTTCTAGTCTGCCCTATCTATGTTATCTGACAAAATACATGGGAAAATCCCATTGGAGCAAAATTCAACCTAGAGTTAGGGTTAAGTCACCATAAACTCGGAGAGCAAAATGGACATCACCAACAAACTTGGAGTGCTTGGATATGATTAGGAGGGCACTGACTTTTCTAGTCGGCCCTATCTATGTTATCTGGCAAAATACATGGGAAAATCCCATTGGAGGAACAGAACACCTAGTGTTAGGGTTAGGTCACCATGAACTTATAGAGGAAAATGTAAATTACCAATAAACTCAGAGTGCTTGTATAAGGTTAGGAGGGCACTGACTTTTCATGTCTGCCCTATCTATTTTTCCTTGTAAAATATATGGGAAAATCCCATTGGAGGAAAATTCCACCTAGGGTTAGGGTTAGGTCACCATGAACTAATTCAGGAAAATGGACATCACCAACAAACTTGGATTTCTTGGATATGGTTAGGAGGTCACTATCTTTTCTAGTCTGCCCTAACTATATTTCCTGGCAAAATACATGGGAAAATCCTATTGGGGGAAAATTCCACCTAGGGTTAGGGTTAGGTCACCATGAACTCGAAGAGCAAAATGGACATCACCAACAAATTGGATTGCTTGGATATGTTTAGGAGGGTACTGAAGTTACTAGTCTGCCCTATCTATATTTTCTGGCAAATACATGGGAAAATCCCATTGGAGGAAAATTCCACTTAAGATTCAGGTTAGGTCACCATGAACTGATAGAGGAAAATGGAAATGACCAACAAACTCGGAGTGCTTGGATAAGGTTAGGAGGGCACTAACTTTTCTAGTCTGCCCTATCTATGTTATCAGGCAAAATACATGGGAAAATCCCATTGGAGGAAAATAACACCTAGGGTTAGAGTTAGGTCACCATGAACTAATCCAGGAAAATGTACATCACCAACAAACTTGGAGTTCTTGGATATGGTTAGGAGGGCACTAGTTTTCTAGTCTGCCTTAACTATGTTTCCTGGCAAAATACATGGGAAAATCCTAATGGAGGAAAATTCCACCTAGGGTAAGGGTTAGGTCACCATGAACTCGAAGAACAAAATGGAAATCACCAACAAACTTGGAGTGCTAGTATATGGTTAGGAGGGCACTGACTTTTCCATTCTGCCCTACATATGTTTCCTGGCAAAATACATAGGAAAATCCCATTGGAGGAAAATTCCACTTAAGATTCAGGTTAGGTCACCATGAACTGATAGAGGAAAATGGAAATGACCAACAAACTCGGAGTGCTTGGATAAGGTTAGGAGGGCACTAACTTTTCTAGTCTGCCCTATCTATGTTATCTGGCAAAATACATGGGAAAATCCCATTGGAGGAAAATAACACCTAGGGTTAGAGTTAGGTCACCATGAACTAATCCAGGAAAATGTACATCACCAACAAACTTGGAGTTCTTGGATATGGTTAGGAGGGCACTAGTTTTCTAGTCTGCCTTAACTATGTTTCCTGGCAAAATACATGGGAAAATCCTAATGGAGGAAAATTCCACCTAGGGTAAGGGTTAGGTCACCATGAACTCGAAGAACAAAATGGAAATCACCAACAAACTTGGAGTGCTAGTATATGGTTAGGAGGGCACTGACTTTTCCATTCTGCCCTACATATGTTTCCTGGCAAAATACATAGGAAAATCCCATTGGAGGAAAATTCCACTTAGGATTCAGGTTAGGTCACTATGAACTGATAGAGGAAAATGGAAATGACCAACAAACTCGGAGTGCTTGGATAAGGTTAGGAAGGCACTGACATTTCATATCTGCCCTATCTATTTTTCCTTGTAAATTATATGGGAAAATCCCATTGGAGGAAAATTCCACCTAGGGTTAGGGTTAAGTCACCATGAACTAATCCAGGAAAATGGACATCACCAACTAACTTGGATTTCTTGGATATGGTTAGGAAGTCACTGACTTTTCTAGTCTGCCCTAACTATGTTTCCTGGCAAAATACATGGGAAAACCCTATTGGAGGAAAATTCCACCTAGGGTTAGAGTTAGGTCACCATGAACTCGAAGAGCAAAATGGACATCACCAACAGACTTGGAGTGCTTGTTTATGGTTAGGAGGGCACTGACTTTTCTAGTCTGCCCTATCTATGTTTCCTGGAAAAATACATGGGAAAATCCCTTTGGAGGAAAATTCCACTTAGGGTTAGGGTTAGGTCACCATGAACTAATCCAGGAAAATGTACATCTCCAACAAACTTGGAGTGCTTGGATATGGTTAGGAGGGCACTAGTTTTCTAGTCTGCCTTAACTATGTTTCCTGGCAAAATACATGGGAAAATCCTAATGGAGGAAAATTCCACCTAGGGTAAGGGTTAGGTCACCATGAACTCGAAGAACAAAATGGCCATCACCAACAAACTTGGAGTGCTAGTATATGGTTAGGAGGGCACTGACTTTTCCATTCTGCCCTACATATGTTTCCTGGCAAAATACATAGGAAAATCCCATTGGAGGAAAATTCCACTTAGGATTCAGGTTAGGTCACTATTAACTGATAGAGGAAAATGGAAATGACCAACAAACTCAGAGTGCTTGGATAAGGTTAGGAAGGCACTGACATTTCATATCTGCCCTATCTATTTTTCCTTGTAAATTATATGGGAAAATCCCATTGGAGGAAAATTCCACCTAGGGTTAGGGTTAGGTCACCATGAACTAATCCAGGAAAATGGACATCACCAACTAACTTGGATTTCTTGGATATGGTTAGGAAGTCACTGACTTTTCTAGTCTACCCTAACTATGTTTCCTGGCAAAATACATGGGAAAACCCTATTGGAGGAAAATTCCACCTAGGGTTAGAGTTAGGTCACCATGAACTCGAAGAGCAAAATGGACATCACCAACAAACTTGGAGTGCTTGTTTATGGTTAGGAGGGCACTGACTTTTCTAGTCTGCCCTATCTATGTTTCCTGGAAAAATACATGGGAAAATCCCTTTGGAGGAAAATTCCACCTAGGGTTAGGGTTAGGTCACCATGAACTTGAAGAACAAAATGGACATCACCAACAAACTTGGAGTGCTTGGATATGGTTAGGAGGGCACTGACTTTTCCATTCTGCCCTACATATGTTTCCTGGCAAAATACATGGGAAAATCCCATTGGAGGAAAATTCCACTTAGAATTCTGGTTAGCTCACCATGAACTCATAGAGGAAAATGTAAATGACCAATAAAGTCGGAGTGCTTGTATAAGGTTAGGAGGGCACTGACTTTTCATGTCTGCCCTATCTATTTTTCCTTGTAAAATATATGGGAAAATCCCATTGGAGGAAAATTCCACCTAGGGTTAGGGTTAGGTCACCATGAACTAATTCAGGAAAATGGACATCACCAACAAACCTGGATTTCTTGGATATGGTTAGGAGTTCACTAACTTTTCTAGTCTGCCCTAACTATATTTCCTGGCAAAATACATGGGAAAAACCTATTGGGGGAAAATTCCAACTAGGGTTAGGGTTAGGTCACCATGAACTCGAAGAGCAAAATGGACATCACCAACAAATTGGATTGCTTGGATATGGTTAGGAGGGTACTGACGTAACTAGTCTGCCCTATCTATGTTTCCTGGCAAAATACCTGGGAAAATCGCATTGGAGAAAAATTCCACTTAGGGTTAGGGTTAGGTCACCATGAACTCAAAGAGCAAAATGGACATTGTCAACAAACTCTGAGTGCTTGGGTAAGGTTAGGAGGGCACTGAGTTTTCTCTTCTGCCCTATCTATGTCATCTGGAAAAATACATGGGAAAAACCCATTGGAGGAAAATTCCACTTAGGGTTAGGGTTAAGTCACCATGAACTCATAGAGGAAAAAAGAAAGGACCAACAAACATGGAGTGGTTGGATATGATTAGGAGGGCACTGACGGTAGTAGTCTGCCCTACATATGTTTCCTGGCAAAATACATGGGAAAATCCCATTGAAGCAAAATTCCACTTAGGATTAGTGTTAGGTCACCATGAACTCATAGAGGAAAATGGACATCGCAAACAAACTCAGAGTGCTTGGGTATGGAGAGGATGGCACTGATGTTACTAGTCTACCCTGTCTATGTTTCCTCGCAAAATACATGGTAAAAACCCATTGGAGGAAAATTGAACCTAGGGTTAGGGTTAGGTCACCATAAACTCATAGAGGAAAATGGACATCGCAAAGAAACTCAGAGTGCTTGGGTATGGTTAGGAGGGCACTGACATTTCTTCTCTCCCCTAAATATTTTTCCTTGTTAAAATATATGGGAAAATCCCATTGGAGGAAAATTCCACTTACGTTAGGGTTAGGTCACCATGAACTAATCCAGTAAAATGGACATCAGCAAAAAACTTGGAATGCTTGGATATGGTAAGGAGGTGACTGACTTTTCTATTCTGCCCTATCTATATTTCCTGGCAAAATACATGGGAAAATACTATTGGAGGAAAATTCTACTTAGGGTTAGGGTTAGGTCACCATGAACTCGAAGAACAAAATGGACATCACCAACAAACTTGGAGTGCTTGGATCTGGTTAGGAGGGCACTGACGTTACTAGTCTGCCCTGTCTATGTTTCTTTGAAATCCAATGGGATTTTGCATTGTATTTTATCAGGTAGCATAGTTAGGGCAGACTAGCATGGTTAGTGCCCTCCTCACCTTACCCAAGAACTCCGAGTTTGTTGACGATGTCTATTTTGCTCTACGAGTTCATGCTGACCTAACCCTAACCGTAAGTGGAATTTTCCTCAAAATGGGATTTTCCAATGTATCTTGCCAGGAAATATAGATAGGGCAGACGAGAAAACTCAATGCCCTCTTATCCATATCCAAGCACTCCAGGTTTCTTGGCGATGTCCATTTTGCTCTACGAGTTCATGGTGACCTAACCCTAACCCTAGGTTGAATTTTCCTCCAACTGGATTTTCCCATATATTTTATCAGGTAACATAGATAGTGCAGACTAGAATGGTTAGTGTCCTCCTAACCATATCCAAGCACTACAAGTTTGTTGGCGATGTCCATTTTGCTCTTCGGGTTCATGGTAACCAAACCCTAACCCTAGGTGGAATTTTCCTCCAATGGTATTTTCCCATGTAGTTTGCCAGATAACATAGATAGGGCAGACTAGAAAAATTTATGCCCTCCTAACCTTATCCAAGCACTCCTGGTTTGTTGGCCATTTCCATTTTCCTCTATGAGTTTATGGTGACCTAACCTGAATCCTAAGTGGAATTTTCCTCCAATGGGATTTTCCCATATATTTTGCCAGAAACATATGTAGGGCAGACTACTACGGTCAATCCTCTTCTAAACATATCCAGGCACTCCAAGTTTGTTGGTCATTTCCTTTTTCCTCTATGAGTTCATGGTGACTTAACCCTAACCCTAGGTTCAAATTCCTCCAAAGGGGTTTTCCCATGTATTTTGCCAGATAACATAGATAGGGCAGACTAGAAAAGTCAGTTCCCTCCTAACCATATCCAAGTACTCCAAGTTTCTTGGCGGTGTCCATTTAACCTGACTAGTTCATGGTGACCTAACCCTAACCCTAGGTGGAATTTTCCTCCAATGGGATTTTTCCATGTATTTTGCCAGGAAATATAGATAGGGCAGACGAGAAAACTCACTGCCCTCCTAATCATATCCAAGCACTCCAAGTTTGTTGGTGATGTCCATTTTGTTCTTCGAGTTCATGGTGAACTAACCCTAACCCTAGGTTCAAATTCCTCCAATGGGGTTTTCCCATGTATTTTGCCAGATAACATAGATAGGGCAGACTAGAAAAGTTAGTACCCTCCTAATCATATTCAAGAACTCCCAGTTTTTTTGTCATTTCCATTTTCCTCTATGAGTTCATGGTGACCTAACCTGAATCCAAAGTGGAATTTTCCACCAATGGGATTTTCCCATGTATTTTCCAGGAAATATATATAGGGGAGACTAGTAACATCAGTGCCCTCCTAACCATATCCAAGCACTCCAAGTTTGTTGTTGATGTCCATTTTCCTGGATTAGTTCATGGTGACCAAACCCTAACCCTAGGTGTTATTTTCCTCCAATGGGATCTTCCCATGTATTTTGCCAGATAACATAGATAGTGCAGACTAGAAAGCTTAGTGCCCTCCTAACCATATCCAAGCACTCCAAGTTTGTTGTTGATGTCCATTTTCCTGGATTAGTTCATGGTGACCAAACCCTAACCCTTGGTGTTATTTTCCTCCAATGGGATTTTTCCATGTATTTTATCAGGTAACATAGATAGGGCAGACTAGAATGGTTAGTGCCCTACTAACCTTACCCATCCACTCCGAGTTGGTTGACAATGTCCATTTTGCTCTATGAGTTCATGGTGACCTAACCCACATGGAATTTTCCTCTAATGGTATTTTCCCATATATTTTATCAGGTAACATAGATAGGGCAGACTAGAATGGTTACCTGATAAAATATATGGGAAAATCCCATTGGAGGAAAATTCAACCCAGGGTTAGGGTTAGGTCACCACGAACTCGAAGAGCAAAATGGACATTGTCAATAAACTCGGAGTGCTTGGGTAAGGTTAGGAGGGCACTAACCATTCTAGTCTGCCCTATCTATGTTACCTGATAAAATATATGGGAAAATACCATTGGAGGAAAATTCCAGTTAGGGTTAGGGTTAGGTCACCATGAACTCGTAGAGCAAAATGGACATCGCCAAGAAACTTGGAGTGCTTGGATATGGTTAGGAGGGCACTGAGTTTTCTCATCTGCCCTATCTATGTTTCCTGGCAAAATACATGGGAAAATCCCATTAGAGGAAAATTCCACTTCGGGTTAGGGTTAGGTAACCATGAACTCAGAGACCAAAATGGACATTGCCAACAAGCTCGCAGTGCTTGGATATGATTAGGAGGGCAGTGATGTTTCTAGTCTGCACTGTGAATGTTTCCTGGCAAAATACATGGGAAAATCCCATTTGAGGAAAATTCCACTTAGGGTTAGGGTTGGATCACCTTGAACTATTCCAGGAAAATGGACATCGCCAAAAAACTTGGAGTGCTTGGATATGGTTAGGAGGTCACTGACTTTTCTAGTCTGCCTTAACTATGTTTCCTAGCAAAAACACATGGAAAAATCCTATTCCAGGAATATTCCACCTAGGGTTAGTGTTAGGTCATCCTGAACTAATAGAGGAAAATGGAAATGACCAACAAACTCAGAGTCCTTGGGTATGGTTATGAGGGCACTGATTTTTCTAGTCTGCCTTAACTATGTTAACTGATAAAATACATGGGAAAATCCTATTTTAGGAAAATTCAACCTAGGGTTAGGGTTAGGTCACCATGAACTCGAAGAACAAAATGGACATCACCAACAAACTTGGAGTGCTTGGATATGATTAGGAGGGCAGTGAGTTTTCTCGTCTGCCCTACCTATATTTCCTGGTAAAATACATGGGAAAATCGAATTGGAGGAAAATTCCACTTAGGGTTAGGGTTAGGTCACCATGAACTCAGAGAGCAAAATTGACATTGCCAACAAGCTCGGAGTACTTGGGTAAGGATAGGAGGGCACTAACCACCCTAGTATTCCCTTTCTATGTTACCTGGTAAAATACATGGGAAAATTCCATTGAAGCAAAATTTCACTTAGGGTTAGGGTTAAGTCACCATGAACCCATAGAAGAAAATGGACTTCACAAACAAACTCAAAGTGCTTGGGTAAGGTTAGGAGGGCACTGACTATTCTAGTCTGTCCTATCTAATTTTCCTTGTAAAATACATGGGAAAATCCCATTGGAGGAAAATTCCACTTAGGGTTAGGGTTAGGTCACCATGAACTCGAAGAACAAAATGGACATTACCAACAAACTTGGAGTGCTTGGATATGATTAGGAGGGCACTGACTTTTCCATTCTGCCCTATCTATGTTTCCTGGCAAAATACATGGGAAACTCCCATTTGAGGAAAATTCCACTTAGGGTTACGGTTGGATCACCTTGAACTAGTCCAGGAAAATGGACATCGCCAACAAACCTGGAGTGCTTGGATATGGTTAGGAGGGCACTGAGTTTTCTCGTCTGCCCTATCTATGTTATCTGGCAAAATACATGGGAAAAACCCATTGGAGGAAAATTCCACTTAGGGTTAGGGTTAGGTCACCATGAACTCGAAGAACAAAATGGACATTACCAACAAACTTGGAGTGCTTGGATATGATTAGGAGGGCACTGACTTTTCCATTCTGCCCTATCTATGTTTCCTGGCAAAATACATGGGAAACTCCCATTTGAGGAAAATTCCACTTAGGGTTACGGTTGGATCACCTTGAACTAGTCCAGGAAAATGGACATCGCCAACAAACCTGGAGTGCTTGGATATGGTTAGGAGGGCACTGAGTTTTCTCGTCTGCCCTATCTATGTTATCTGGCAAAATACATGGGAAAAACCCATTGGAGGAAAATTCCACTTAGGGTTAGGGTTAGGTCACCATGAACTCGAAGAACAAAATGGACATTACCAACAAACTTGGAGTGCTTGGATATGATTAGGAGGGCACTGACTTTTCTATTCTGCCCTATCCATGTTTCCTGGCAAAATACATGGGAAAATCCCATTGGAGGAAAATTCCACTTAGGGTTAGGGTTGGATCACCATGAACTAGTCCAGGAATATGGACATCACCAACAAATTTGGTGTGCTTGGATATGGTTAGGAGGTCACTTAATTTTCTCGTCTGCCCTACCAATGTTTCCTGGCAAAATACATAGGAAAATCCCATTGGAGGAAAATTCCACTTAGAGTTAGGGTTAGGTCACCATGAACTCAGAGACCAAAATTGACATTGCCAAAAAGCTCGGAGTGCTTGGTTAAGGTTAGGAGGGCACTAACCTTTCTAGTCTCACCTATCTATGTTACCTGGTAAAATACATGGGAAAATTCCATTGAAGCAAAATTTCACTTAGGGTTAGGGTTAGGTCACCATGAACTCATAGAGGAAAATGGACAACGCAAAGAAACTCAAAGTGCTTGGGTAAGGTAAGGAGGGCACTGACTTTTCTTGTCTGCCCTATCTATTTTTCCTTGTAAAATACATGGGAAAATCCCATTGGAGGAAAATTCCACTTAGGGTTAGGGTTAGGTCACCATGAACTCGAAGAGCAAAATGGACATCACCAACAAACTTGGAGTGCTTGGATATGGTTAGGAGGGCACTGACTTTTCTAGTCTGCCCTATCTATGTTTCCTGGCAAAATACATGGGAAAATCCCTTTGGAGGAAAATTCCACTTAGGGTTACGGTTGGATCACCTTGAACTAGTCCAGGAAAATGGACATCGCCAACAAACCTGGAGTGCTTGGATATGGTTAGGAGGGCACTGAGTTTTCTCGTCTGCCCTATCTATGTTATCTGGCAAAATACATGGGAAAAACCCATTGGAGGAAAATTCCACTTAGGGTTAGGGTTAGGTCACAATGAACTCCAAGAACAAAATGGACATTACCAACAAACTTGGAGTGCTTGGATATGATTAGGAGGGCACTGACTTTTCCATTCTGCCCTATCTATGTTTCCTGGCAAAATACATGGGAAACTCCCATTTGAGGAAAATTCCACTTAGGGTTACGGTTGGATCACCTTGAACTAGTCCAGGAAAATGGACATCACCAACAAACTTGGAGTGCTTGGATATGATTAGGAGGGCAGTGAGTTTTCTCGTCTGCCCTATCTATATTTCCTGGCAAAATACATGGGAAAATTCCATTGGAGGAAAATTCCACTTAGGGTTAGCGTCAGGTCACCATGAACTCGTAGAGCAAAATGGACATCACCAACAAACTTGGAGTGCTTGGATATGGTTAGGAGGGCAGTGATGCTACTAGTCTGCACTGTCAATTTTTCCTGGCAAAATACATGGGAAAATCCCATTGGAGGAAAATTCCACTTAGGGTTAGGGTTAGGTCACCATGAACTCAGAGACCAAAATTGACATTGCCAAAAAGCTCGGAGTGCTTGGGTAAGGTTAGGAGGGCACTAACCTTTCTAATCTTCACTATCTATGTTACCTGGTAAAATACATGGGAAAATTCCATTGAAGCAAAATTTCACTTAGGGTTAGGGTTGGAGCACCATGAACTAATCCAGGAAAATGGACATCACCAATAAACTTGGAGTGCTTGGATATGGTTAGGAGGGCACTACTTTTGTAGTCTGCATTAACTATGTTTCCTGGCAAAATACATGGGAAAATCCTAATGGAGGAAAATTCCACCTAGGGTTAGGTTTAGGTCACCATGAACTCGAAGAACAAAATGGACATCACCAACAAACTTGGAGTGCTTGGATATGATTAGGAGGTCACTGACTTTTCTATTCTGCCCTATCCATGTTTCCTGGCAAAATACATGGGAAAATCCCATTGGAGGAAAATTCCACTTAGGGTTAGGGTTGGATCACCATGAACTAGTCCAGGAATATGGACTTCACCAACAAATTTGGTGTGCTTGGATATGGTTAGGAGGTCACTTAATTTTCTCGTCTGCCCTACCAATGTTTCCTGGCAAAATACATAGGAAAATCCCATTGGAGGAAAATTCCACTTAGAGTTAGGGTTAGGTCACCATGAACTCAGAGACCAAAATTGACATTGCCAAAAAGCTCGGAGTGCTTGGTTAAGGTTAGGAGGGCACTAACCTTTCTAGTCTCACCTATCTATGTTACCTGGTAAAATACATGGGAAAATTCCATTGAAGCAAAATTTCACTTAGGGATAGGGTTAGGTCACCATGAACTCATAGAGGAAAATGGACAACGCAAAGAAACTCAAAGTGCTTGGGTAAGGTAAGGAGGGCACTGACTTTTCTTGTCTGCCCTATCTATTTTTCCTTGTAAAATACATGGGAAAATCCCATTGGAGGAAAATTCCACTTAGGGTTAGGGTTAGCTCACCATGAACTCGAAGAGCAAAATGGACATCACCAACAAACTTGGAGTGCTTGGATATGGTTAGGAGGGCACTGACTTTTCTAGTCTGCCCTATCTATGTTTCCTGGCCAAATACATGGGAAAATCCCTTTGGAGGAAAATTCCACTTAGAGTTAGGGTTAGGTCACCATGAACTAATCCAGGAAAATGGACATCACCAACAAACGTGGAGTGCTTGGATATGGTTAGGAGGGCACTGACTTTTCTAGTCTGCCCTATCTATGTTTCCTGGCAAAATACATGGAAAAATCCCATTGGAGGAAAATTCCACTTAGGATTCAGGTTAGGTCACCATGAACTGTTAGAGGAAAATGGAAATGACCAACAAACTCAGAGTGCTTTGATAAGGTTAGGAAGGCACTGACATTTCATTTCTGCCCTATCTATTTTTCCTTGTAAAATATATGGGAAAATCCCATTGGAGGAAAATTCCACCTAGGGTTAGGGTTTGGTCACCATGAACTAATCCAGGAAAATGGACATCACCAACAAACTTGGAGTGCTTGGATATGGTTAGGAGTTCACTGACTTTTCTAGTCTGCCCTAACAATGTTTCCTGGCAAAATACATGGGAAAACCCTATTGGAGGAAAATTCAACCTAGGGTTAGGGTCACCATGAACTCGAAGAGCAAAATGGACATCACCAACAAACTTGGAGTGCTTGGATATGGTTAGGAGGGCACTGACTTTTCTAGTCTGCCCTATCTATGTTTCCTGGCAAAATACATGGGAAAATCCCTTTGGAGGAAAATTCCACTTAGAGTTAGGGTTAGGTCACCATGAACTAATCCAGGAAAATGGACATCACCAACAAACGTGGAGTGCTTGGATATGGTTAGGAGGGCACTGATGTTACTAGTCTGCCCTATCTATATTTAATGGCAAAATACATGGGAAAATCCCATTGGAGGAAAATAAAACCTAGGTTTAAGGTTAGGTCACCATGAACTAATCCAGGAAAATAGATATCACCAATAAACTTGGAGTGGTTGGATATGGTTAGGAGGGCACTGACTTTTTCTAGTCTGCCTTAACTATGTTTCCTGGCAAAATTTTCCTCCATTGGGATTTTCCCAATTATTTTGCCAGCAAACATAATCTAATCCTAGGTTGAATTTTCCTCCAATGGGATTTTGCCATGTATTTTATCAGGTAGCATAGATAGGGCAGACTAGAATGGTTAGTGCCCTCCTAACCTTTCCCAAGAACTCCGAGTTTGTTGACAATATCTATTTTGCTCTACGAGTTCATGCTGACCTAACCCTATCCCTTGGTGGAATTTTCTTCAAATGGGATTTTCCCATGTATTTTGCCAGGAAACATAGATAGGGCAGACGAGGAAACTCAGTGCCCTTCTAAACATATCCAAGCACTCCAAGTTTATTGGCGATGTCCATTTTGGTCTACGAGTTCATGGTGATCTAACCCTAACCCTAGGTTGAATTTTCCTCCAATAGGATTTTCCCATGTATTTTGCCAGGAAACATAGTTAAGGCAGACTAGAAAAGTCAGTGCCCTCCTAACCATATCCAAGCACTCCAAGTTTGTTGTTGATGTCCATTTTCCTGGATTACTTCATGGTGACCTAAACCTAACCCTAGGTGTTATTTTGCTTCAATGGGATTTTCCCATGTATTTTGCCAGGAAACATATGTAGGGCAGACTAGTACCGTCAGTGCCCTCCTAACCATATCCAAGCACTCCAAGTGTGTTCGTTATTTCCTTTTTCCTCTATGAGTTCATGGTGACTTAACCCTAACCCTAGGTTGAATTTTCCCATGTATTTTGCCAGACTCCTAACCATATCCAAGCACTCCAGGTTTGTTGGCGATGTCCATTTTCCTGGACTAGTTCATGGTGATCTAACCATAACCCTAAGTGGAATTTTCCTGCAGTCGGATTTTCCCATGTATTTTGTCAGGAAACATAGATAGGGCAGATTAGACAGGTCAGTGCCCTCCTAATCATATCGACGCACTCCAGGTTGGTTGGTGATGTCCATTTTGTTCTTCGAGTTGATGGTGACCTAATCCTAACACTAGGGGGAATTTTCCTCCAATAGGATTTTCCCATGTATTTTACCAGGAAACATAGATTGGGCAGGTTAGACAGGTCAGTGCCCTCCTAACCATATCCAAGCACTACAAGTTTGTTGGGGATGTCCATTTTGCTTTTCTAGTTCATGGTGATCTAACCCTAACCCTAGGTGGAATTTTCCTCCAATAGGATTTTTCCATGTATTTTGCCAGGAAACATAGTTAAGGCAGACTAGAAAAGTCAGTGCCCGCCTAACCATATCCAAGGACTCCAAGTTTGTTGGTGATGTCCATTTTCCTGAATTAGTTCATGGTAACCTAACCCTAACCCTAGGTGTTATTTTCCTCCAATGGCATTTTCCCATGTATTTTGACAGATAACATAGATAGGGCAGAGTAGAAAATTTAGTGCCCTCCTAACCTTACCCAAGCACTCTGAGTTTGTTGGTCATTTCCATTTTCCTCTATGAATTCATGGTGACCTAACCTGAATCCTAAATGGAATTTTCTTCCAATGGGATTTTCCCATGTATTTTTCCAGGAAATATAGTTAGGGCAGACTAGTAACGTCAGTGCCCTCCTAACCATATCCAAGCACTCCAAGTTTGTTGGTGATGTCCATTTTGTTCTTCGAGTTCATGGTAACCTAACCCTAACCCTAGGTGGAATTTTCCTCCAATAGTATTTTCCCATGTATTTTGCCAGGAAACATAGACAGGGCAGACTAGTAACGTCAGTGCACGCCTAACCATGTCCAAGCACTCCAAGTTTGTTGGTGATGTCCATTTTGCTCTTCAAGTTCATGGTGACCTAACCCTAACCCTAAGTGGAATTTTGCTTCAATGGAATTTTCCAGGTAACATAGATAGGGAAGACTAGAAAGGTTAGTGCCCTCCTAACCTTACCCAAGCACTCTGAGCTTCTTGGCAATGACAATTTTGGTCTCTGAGTTCATGGTGACCTAACCCTAACCGTAAATGGAATTTTCCTCCATTGGGATTTTCCCAATTATTTTGCCAGGAAAAATAGATAGTGCAGATGAGAAAACTCAGTGCCCTCCTAACCATATCCAAGCACTCCAAGTTTGGAGGAAAATACCACCTAGGGTTAGGGTTAAGTCACCATGAACTAATCCAGGAAAATGGACATCACCAACAAACTTGGAGGACTTGGATATGGTTAGGAGGTCACTGACTTTTCTAGTCAGCTCTAACTATGTTTCCTGGAAAAATACATGGGAAAATCCTATTGGAGGAAAATAACAGCTAGGGTTAGGGTTAGGTCACCATGAACTCATAGAGGAAGAAGGAAATTACCAACAAACTCAGAGTACTTGGCTAAGGTTAGGAGGGCACTAACTTGTCTAGTCTTCCCTATCTATGTTATCTGGCAAAATACATGGGAAAATCCCATTGGAGGAAAATAACACCTAGGGTTAAGATTAGGTCACCATGAACTAATCCAGGAAAATGGACATCACCAACAAACTTGGAGTGCTTCGATATGGTTAGGAGGGCACTACTTTTCTCGTCTGCCTTAACTATGTTTCCTGGGAAAACACATGGAAAAAGCCTATTGGAGGAAAATTCCACCTAGGGTTAGGGTTATGTCACCATGAACTCATAGAGGAAAATGGAAATGACCAACAAACTCAGAGTGCTTGGGTATGGTTAGGAGGGCACTGTCTTTTCTTGTCTGACCTATCTATTTTTCCTTGTGAAATACATGGGAAAATCCCATTGGAGGAAAATTCCACTTAGGTTAGGGTCAGGTCTCCATGAACTAATCCAGGAAAATGGACAAAACCAACAAACCTGGAGTGCTTGGATATGGTTAGGAGGTCACTGACTTTTCTAGTCTGCCCTGACTATGTTTCCTGGCAAAATAAATGGGAAAATCCTATTGGAGGAAAATTCGACCTATGGTTAGTGTTAGGTCACCATGAACACGAAAATGGACATTGTCAACAAACTCAGAGTGCTTGGGCAAGGTTAGGAAGGCACTAACCATTCTAGTCTTCATTATGTAACATAATCTTAACCCTAGGTGTTATTTTCCTCCAATGGGATTTTCCCATGTATTTTGCCAGATAACATAGATAGGGCAAACTAGAAAAGTTAGTGCTCTCGTAACCTTATCCAAGTACTCCGAGTTTGTTTGTCATTTCCATTTTCCTCTATGAGTTCATGGTGACCTAACCCTAGCTGGAATTTTCCTCCAATGGTATTTTCCTATGTATTTTATAAGGAAACGTAGATAGGGCAGAGGAAAAAACTGAGTGCCCTCCTAACCATATCTAAGAACTCCAAGTTTGTTGGTGATGTCCATTTTACTCTTCGAGATCATGGAGACCTAACCCTAACCTAAGTGGAATTTTCCTCCAATGGGATTTTCCCATGTATTTTGCCAGGAAACATAGATAGGGCAGATGAGAAAACTCAGTGCCCTCCTAACCATATCCAAGCACTCCACGTTTCTTGGCGATGGCCATTTTGCTCTATGAGTTCATGGAGACCTAACTCTAACCCTAGGTTGAATTTTCCTCCAATGGGATTTTTCCATGTATTTTATCAGGTAGCATAGATAGGGCAGACTAGAATAGTTAGTGCCCTCCTAACCTTACCCAAGCACTCCGAGTTTGTTGACAATGTCTATTTTCCTCTACGAGTTCATGCTGACCTAACCCTAACCCTAAGTGGAATTTTCCTCAAAATAGGATTTTCCCATGTATCTTGCCAGTAAATATAGATAGGGCAGACGAGAAAACTCAATGCCCTCCTAACCATATCCAAGCACTCCAAGTTTCTTGCCGATGTCCATTTTGCTCTACAAGTTCATTGTGACCTAACCCTAACCCTAGGTTGAATTTTCCTCCAACTGGATTTTCCCATATATTTTATCAGGTAACATAGACAAGGCAGACTAGAATGGTTAGTGCCCTCCTAACCTTACCCAAGCACTCCGAGTTTGTTGACAATGTCCATTTTCCTCTACGAGTTCATGGTGATCTAACCATAACCCTGGGTTGAATTTTCTTGCAATGGGATTTTCCCATATATTTTATAAGGTAACATAGATAGGGTAGACTAGAATGGTTATTGCCCTCCTAACCTTGCCCATTCACTCCGAGTTTGTTGACAATGTCCATTTTGCTCTTCGAGTTCATGCTGACCTAACCCTATCCCTAGGTGGAATTTTCTTCCAATAGGATTTTCCCATGTATTTTGCCAGGAAACATAGATAGGGCAGACGAGGAAACTCAGTGCCCTTCTAAACATATCCAAGCACTCCAAGTTTATTGGCGATGTCCATTTTGGTCTACGAGTTCATGGTGATCTAACCCTAACCCTAGGTTGAATTTTCCTCCAATAGGATTTTCCCATGTATTTTGCCAGGAAACATAGTTAAGGCAGACTAGAAAAGTCAGTGCCCTCCTAACCATATCCAAGCACTCCAAGTTTGTTGTTGATGTCCATTTTCCTGGATTACTTCATGGTGACCTAAACCTAACCCTAGGTGTTATTTTGCTTCAATGGGATTTTCCCATGTATTTTGCCAGGAAACATATGTAGGGCAGACTAGTACCGTCAGTGCCCTCCTAACCATATCCAAGCACTCCAAGTTTGTTCGTTATTTCCTTTTTCCTCTATGAGTTCATGGTGACTTAACCCTAACCCTAGGTTGAATTTTCCCATGTATTTTGCCAGATTCCTAACCATATCGAAGCACTCCAGGTTTGTTGGCGATGTCCATTTTCCTGGACTTGTTCATGGTGATCTAACCATAACCCTAAGTGGAATTTTCCTGCAGTCGGATTTTCCCATGTATTTTGTCAGGAAACATAGATAGGGCAGATTAGACAGGTCAGTGCCCTCCTAATCATATCGACGCACTCCAGGTTGGTTGGTGATGTCCATTTTGTTCTTCGAGTTGATGGTGACCTAATCCTAACACTAGGGGGAATTTTCCTCCAATAGGATTTTCCCATGTATTTTACCAGGAAACATAGATTGGGCAGGTTAGACAGGTCAGTGCCCTCCTAACCAGATCCAAGCACTACAAGTTTGTTGGGGATGTCCATTTTGCTTTTCTAGTTCATGGTGATCTAACCCTAACCCTAGGTGGAATTTTCCTCCAATAGGATTTTTCCATGTATTTTGCCAGGAAACATAGTTAAGGCAGACTAGAAAAGTCAGTGCCCGCCTAACCATATCCAAGGACTCCAAGTTTGTTGGTGATGTCCATTTTCCTGAATTAGTTCATGGTAACCTAACCCTAACCCTAGGTGTTATTTTCCTCCAATGGCATTTTCCCATGTATTTTGACAGATAACATAGATAGGGCAGAGTAGAAAATTTAGTGCCCTCCTAACCTTACCCAAGCACTCTGAGTTTGTTGGTCATTTCCATTTTCCTCTATGAATTCATGGTGACCTAACCTGAATCCTAAATGGAATTTTCTTCCAATGGGATTTTCCCATGTATTTTTCCAGGAAATATAGTTAGGGCAGACTAGTAACGTCAGTGCCCTCCTAACCATATCCAAGTACTCCAAGTTTGTTGGTGATGTCCATTTTGTTCTTCGAGTTCACGGTAACCTAACCCTAACCCTAGGTGGAATTTTCCTCCAATATTATTTTCCCATGTATTTTTCCAGGAAACATAGACAGGGCAAACTAGTAACGTCAGTGCACGCCTAACCATTTCCAAGCACTCCAAGTTTGTTGGTGATGTCCATTTTGCTCTTCAAGTTCATGGTGACCTAACCCTAACCCGAAGTGGAATTTTGCTTCAATGGAATTTTCCAGGTAACATAGATAGGGAAGACTAGAAAGGTTAGTGCCCTCCTAACCTTACCCAAGCACTCTGAGCTTCTTGGCAATGACAATTTTGGTCTCTGAGTTCATGGTGACCTAACCCTAACCGTAAATGGAATTTTCCTCCATTGGGATTTTCCCAATTATTTTGCCAGGAAAAATAGATAGTGCAGATGAGAAAACTCAGTGCCCTCCTAACCATATCCAAGCACTCCAAGTTTGGAGGAAAATACCACCTAGGGTTAGGGTTAAGTCACCATGAACTAATCCAGGAAAATGGACATCACCAACAAACTTGGAGGACTTGGATATGGTTAGGAGGTCACTGACTTTTCTAGTCAGCTCTAACTATGTTTCCTGGCAAAATACATGGGAAAATCCTATTGGAGGAAAATAACAGCTAGGGTTAGGGTTAGGTCACCATGAACTCATAGAGGAAGAAGGAAATTACCAACAAACTCAGAGTACTTGGCTAAGGTTAGGAGGGCACTAACTTGTCTAGTCTTCCCTATCTATGTTATCTGGTAAAATACATGGGAAAATCCCATTGGAGGAAAATAACACCTAGGGTTAAGATTAGGTCACCATGAACTAATCCAGGAAAATGGACATCACCAACAAACTTGGAGTGCTTCGATATGGTTAGGAGGGCACTACTTTTCTAGTCTGCCTTAACTATGTTTCCTGGGAAAACACATGGAAAAAGCCTATTGGAGGAAAATTCCACCTAGGGTTAGGGTTATGTCACCATGAACTCATAGAGGAAAATGGAAATGACCAACAAACTCAGAGTGCTTGGGTATGGTTAGGAGGGCACTGTCTTTTCTTGTCTGACCTATCTATTTTTCCTTGTGAAATACATGGGAAAATTCCATTGGAGGAAAATTCCACTTAGGTTAGGGTCAGGTCTCCATGAACTAATCCAGGAAAATGGACAAAACCAACAAACCTGGAGTGCTTGGATATGGTTAGGAGGTCACTGACTTTTCTAGTCTGCCCTGACTATGTTTCCTGGCAAAATAAATGGGAAAATCCTATTGGAGGAAAATTCAACCTATGGTTAGTGTTAGGTCACCATGAACTCATAGAGTAAAATGGACATCGCAAACAAACTTGGAGTGCTTGGATATGGTTAGGAGGTCACTGACTTTTCTAGTCTGCCCTGACTATGTTTCCTGGCAAAATAAATGGGAAAATCCTATTGGAGGAAAATTCGACCTATGGTTAGTGTTAGGTCACCATGAACACGAAAATGGACATTGTCAACAAACTCAGAGTGCTTGGGCAAGGTTAGGAAGGCACTAACCATTCTAGTCTTCATTATGTAACATAATCTTAACCCTAGGTGTTATTTTCCTCCAATGGGATTTTCCCATGTATTTTGCCAGATAACATAGATAGGGCAAACTAGAAAAGTTAGTGCTCTCGTAACCTTATCCAAGTACTCCGAGTTTGTTTGTCATTTCCATTTTCCTCTATGAGTTCATGGTGACCTAACCCTAGCTGGAATTTTCCTCCAATGGTATTTTCCTATGTATTTTATAAGGAAACGTAGATAGGGCAGAGGAGAAAACTGAGTGCCCTCCTAACCATATCTAAGAACTTCAAGTTTGTTGGTGATGTCCATTTTACTCTTCGAGATCATGGAGACCTAACCCTAACCTAAGTGGAATTTTCCTCCAATGGGATTTTCCCATGTATCTTGCCAGGAAACATAGATAGGGCAGATGAGAAAACTCAGTGCCCTCCTAACCATATCCAAGCACTCCACGTTTCTTGGCGATGGCCATTTTGTTCTATGAGTTCATGGAGACCTAACCCTAACCCTAGGTTGAATTTTCCTCCAATGGGATTTTTCCATGTATTTTATCAGGTAGCATAGATAGGGCAGACTAGAATGGTTAGTGCCCTCCTAACCTTACCCAAGCACTCCGAGTTTGTTGACAATGTCTATTTTGCTCTACGAGTTCATGCTGACCTAACCCTAACCCTAAGTGGAATTTTCCTCAAAATAGGATTTTCCCATGTATCTTGCCAGTAAATATAGATAGGGCAGACGAGAAAACTCAATGCCCTCCTAACCATATCCAAGCACTCCAAGTTTCTTGCCGATGTCCATTTTGCTCTACAAGTTCATTGTGACCTAACCCTAACCCTAGGTTGAATTTTCCTCCAACTGGATTTTCCCATATATTTTATCAGGTAACATAGACAAGGCAGACTAGAATGGTTAGTGCCCTCCTAACCTTACCCAAGCACTCCGAGTTTGTTGACAATGTCCATTTTCCTCTACGAGTTCATGGTGACCTAACCATAACCCTGGGTTGAATTTTCTTGCAATGGGATTTTCCCATATATTTTATAAGGTAACATAGAAAGGGTAGACTAGAATGGTTATTGCCCTCCTAACCTTGCCCATTCACTCCGGGTTTGTTGACAATGTCCATTTTGCTCTTCGAGTTCATGCTGACCTAACCCTATCCCTAGGTGGAATTTTCTTCCAATAGGATTTTCCCATGTATTTTGCCAGGAAACATAGATAGGGAAGACGAGAAAACTCAGTGCCCTCCTAAACATATCCAAGAACTCCAAGTTTGTTGGAGATGTCCATTTTGCTCTACGAGTTCATGGTGATCTAACCCTAACCCTAGGTTGAATTTTCCTGCAATAGGATTTTCCCATGTATTTTGCCAGGAAACATAGTTAAGGCAGACTAGAAAAGTCAGTGCCCTCCTAACCATATCCAAGAACTCCAAGTTTGTTGGAGATGTCCATTTTGCTCTACGAGTTCATGGTGACTTAACCCTAACCCTAGGTTGAATTTTCCCATGTATTTTGCCAGACTCCTAACCATATCCAAGCACTCCAAGTTTGTTGGCGATGTCCATTTTCCTGGACTTGTTCATGGTGATCTAACCCTAACCCTAAGTGGAATTTTCCTCCAATGGGATTTTCCTTTGTATTTTGCCAGGAAACATAGATAGGGCAGAACAGAAAAGTCAGTGCCCTCCTAATCATATCCACGCACTCCAAGTTTGTTGGTGATGTCCATTTTGTTCTTCGAGTTCATGGTGACCTAATCCTAACTCTAGGGGGAATTTTCCTCCAATAGGATTTTCCCATGTATTTTGCCAGGAAACATACTTAGGGCAGACTAGAAAAGTCAGTGAACTCCCAACCATACCCAAGCACTCTGAGTTTGTTTGTGATTTCCATTTTCCTCTATGAGTTCATGGTGACTTACCCCTAACCCTAAGTGAAATTTTCCTTCAATGGAATTTTCCCATGTATTTTACCAGGTAACATAGATAGGGAAGACTAGAAAGGTTAGTACCCTCGAAACCTTTTCTCATCTGCACACTCTATGTTTCCTTGTAAAATATATAGGAAAATACCTTTGGAGGAAAATTCCAGCTAGGGTTAGGTCACCATGAACTCATAGAGGAAAATGGAAATGACCAACAAACTCGGAGTACTTGGATAAGGTTAGGAGGGCACTAACTTTTCTAGTCTGCACTATCTATGTTATCTGGCAAAATACATGGGAAAATCCCATTGGAGGAAAATAAGACCTAGGGTTAAGATTAGGTCACCATGAACTAATCCAGGAAAATGGACATCAAAATGAGGTGCTTGGATATGGTTAGGAGGGCACTGACTTTTCTAGTCTGCCTTAACTATGTTTCCTGGCAAAAACACATGGAAAAATCCTATTGGAGGAAAATTCCACCTAGGGTTAGTG
>NW_024098630.1:0-2660 GCF_016545835.1 Crotalus tigris
TTCCGAATTTGTTGGTGATGTCCATTTTCCTCTCCGGATTCATGGTGACCTAACCCTAACCCTAAGTGGAATTTTCCTCCAATGGGATTTTCCCATGTATTTTACCAGGAAACATAGCTAGAATAGGATAGAAAAGTAAGTGCCCTCCTAATCATACCCAAGCACTCTGAATATGTTGGCGATGTCCATTTTGCCATATGAGTTCACGGTGACCTAACCCTAAGTGGAATTTTCCTCCAATGGGATTTTCCCATGTATTTTACCAGGAAACATAGATAGGGCAGGCTAGAAAAGTAATTGCCCTCATAATCATACCCAAGCAGTCCCAATATGTTGGCAATGTCCATTTTGCCATATGATTTCACAGTGACCTAACCCTAACTCTAAGTGGAATTTTCCTCCAATTCGCTTTTCCCATGTATTTTATCAGGAAACATAGATAAAGCTGACTGGAAAAGTCTGTGCCTTCCTAACCATACCCAAGCACTCAGAGTTTGTTGGTGATGTCCATTTTCCTCTCCGAGTTCATGGTGACCTAACCCTAACCCTAAGTGGAATTTTCCTCCAATGGGATTTTCCCATGTATTTTACCAGGAAACATAGATAGAATATTATAGAAAAGTCTGTGCCCTCCTAACCATACCCAAGCACTCTGAATATGTTGGCGATGTCCATTTGCCATATGAGTTCAACCGGTGACCTAACCGCTAAACCCTAAGTGGAATTTTCCTCCATTGATTTCGCCCATGTATTTTCCGGAAACATAGATGGGCAGGCTAGAACTTAAGTGCCCCCTTCTATCATACCAAGCCGTCCCAATATGTTTGGCAATGTTCCATTTTTGCATATCAGTTCCATCGTGACCTAACCCTAACCTAAGTGGAATTTTCCTCCAATGGGATTTTCCCATGTATTTTCCAGGAAACATACATAGGGCAGCCTAGAAAGGTCAGTGCCGTCCTAACCATACCCAAGCACTCCAAGTTTGTTGACGATGTCCATTTTGCTCTCGGAGTTCATGGTGACGTAACCCTAACCCTAAGTGGAATTTTCCTCCAATGGGATTTTGCCATGTATTTTACCAGGAAACATACATAGGGCAGCCTAGAAAAGTCAGTGCCCTCCTAACCATACTCAAGCACTCCGAGGTTTGTTGGTGATGTCCATTTTCCTCTCCGAGTTCATGGTTACCTAACCCTAACCCTAAGTGGAATTGTCCTCCAATGGGATTTTCCCATGTATTTTACCAGGAAACATAGCTAGAATAGGATAGAAAAGTAAGTGCCCTCCTAATCATACCCAAGCACTCTGAATATGTTGGCGATGTCCATTTTGCCATATGAGTTCACGGTGACCTAACCCTAACCCTAAGTGGAATTTTCCTCCAATGTGATTTCCCCATGTATTTTTCCAGGAAACATAGATAGGGCAGGCTAGAAACGTAAGTGCCCTTCTAATCATACCCAAGCAGTCCCAATATGTTGGCAATGTCCATTTTGCCGCATCAGTTCATCGTGACCTAACCCTAACTCTAAGTGGAATTTTCCTCCAATGTGATTTCCCCATGTATTTTACCAGGAAACATAGATAGGGCAGGATATAAAAGTAAGTGCCCTCCAAACCACACCAAAGCACTCTGAGTTTGTTGGCGATCTCCATTTTGCCGTATGAGTTCATGGTGACCTAACCCTAACCCTAAGTGGAATTTTCCTCCAATGGGATTTTCCCATGTATTTTACCAGGAAACATAGCTAGAATAGGATAGAAAAGTAAGTGCCCTCCTAATCATACCCAAGCACTCTGAATATGTTGGCGATGTCCATTTTGCCATATGAGTTCACGGTGACCTAACCCTAACCCTAAGTGGAATTTTCCTCCAATGGGATTTCCCCATGTATTTTTCCAGGAAACATAGATAGGGCAGGCTAGAAACGTAAGTGCCCTTCTAATCATACCCAAGCAGTCCCAATATGTTGGCAATGTCCATTTTGCCGTATCAGTTCATCGTGACCTAACCCTAACTCTAAGTGGAATTTTCCTCCAATGTGATTTCCCCATGTATTTTACCAGGAAACATAGATAGGGCAGGATATAAAAGTAAGTGCCCTCCAAACCATACCAAAGCACTCTGAGTTTGTTGGCGATCTCCATTTTGCTGTATGAGTTCATGGTGACCTAACCCTAACCCTAAGTGGAATTTTCCTCCAATGTGATTTCCCCATGTATTTTACCAGGAAACATAGATAGGGCAGCATATAAAAGTAAGTGCCCTCCAAACCATACCAAAGCACTCTGAGTTTGTTGCCGTATGAGTTCATGGTGACCTAACCCTAATCCTAAGTGGAATTTTCTTCCTATGTGATTTCCCCATGTATTTTGCCAGGAAAGATAGATAGAGCAGGATATAAAAGTAAGTGCCCACCAAACCATACCAAAGCACTCTGAGTTTGTTGGCGATCTCCATTTTGCTGTATGAGTTCATGGTGATCTAACCCTAACCCTAAGTGGAATTTTCCTCCAATGGGATTTTCCCATGTATTTTACCAGGAAACATAGATAGGGCAGGCTGGAAAAGTAAGTGCCCTTCTAATCATACCCAAGCAGTCTGAATATGTTGGCATTGTCCATTTTGCCGTATGATTTCACGGTGACCTAACCCT
>NW_024098631.1:0-24346 GCF_016545835.1 Crotalus tigris
TCAGACTGGATTTGGCATTTTGTCTACCTATCGAGTCCTTACCCAGGAGCTGGGATAGGCAGATGTGGATGTTTGATGGTATTACAGATATCGTCGCAGGATGGAAGCAGTTCCTAGTAAGGCCGCCTTTTGCAATTGACTAATAGCGAGTTTGTCAATGCCAATGGTGTTCAAGTGGTGCTCCAGTTGTTTTGGGATTGCACCCGAGGAGCCTATGACTATTGGTACTACCCTTGCTTGCTTTTGCCACAGTCTTTCTATTTCTATTTGTAGGTCTTTGTATTTTGTTATCTTCTCCAGTTCTTTCTCTTCTATTCTGCTGGCTCAGGCACATGCCAACACGTCCACTATCCGACTTTTTTGTGTCTTTCTTATCGAAATTGTTAAGTCTGGGGTTTTATGTTGCAGGTGCTTGTCTGTTGCATTCTGAAGTCCCAAGCAGTTTAATTTTTATCATTTTCATGACTTTCTCTATTTTATGATCCCACCAGTTTTTTTTGCTTACAGCAAATGATATTTTTTTTGTTTGCAGATCTTCCCAAAAATGCCAATTCATTGTTGCTCACTTTGTCTGGTCTCTGCTTGTAATCATCTGTGCAATCTTCTTGCAACGCTTACCAAGTGGTCCACTGTTTCTTCAGCTTCTTTGCGTAGGCGGCACTTACTGTCTGTTGCTGTCTTCTCATTTTGACTTTGTATGCATTTGTCCTTAAGGCTTGGTCTTGTGCAGCCAGAATTAATCCCTCGTACTCTTTCTTCAATTTTCCTCCTGCCTCTGCCTGCCGTTTAATTATTATCTGCTTTCCCTCTATTTTTTGTATTTAATGTATTGGCCATGTAGTGCTTTGTCTTCCCATGCCTCTATTCTGTTCTTCATTTAGTCTTTCTTGTAGGCCCGTTTGGTCTCTCCAGTAGTCAGTAAGCCTTCCTGATATACTAATTTCAGTGCATCTTCATCATTGTTCTTCAGATATTCTTCCAAAGCCATTTTTTCTTCTTCAACCATCTGATGTACTTGTAGCATTCCACGCCCACCTATTTGCCCTGGTAGATAAAGTCTGTCAATGTCACTGCGTGGATGAAGGGCGTGATTCATTGTCATTATTTTTTCTCTCTGCCTATCCATTGCTTTTAGTTCTGCCTTTGAGTCCAGATCCACTATTCCAGCTGTGTACCTAATGACTGGGATTTGCCCAGGTGTTGATTGCCTTTATGGTATTTCCTCCATTGAGCTTGGACTTTAAGATCTTCTTCACTCTCTTGATGTATTCACCGCTAATCTTTTTCTTGACTTCAGTGTGCTTGATGTTGTCAGCTTGAAGGATACCCAAGTATTTGTAGTAGTCTTCCTCATCCAGACTCTTAATGTTATTTTCGTGGGGCATCTTGATTCCTTCAGTTTTCATTATTTTTCCTTGTTTGATAGTAATTGTGGCACATTTGTCCAATCCAAACTCCATTACAATATCTTGGCTATATATACGGACAGTGTTGAGCAGCGATTCTATTTCAGATGATGTTTTTCCATACAGCTTCAGATCATCCATGTAAAGGAGGTGGGATAGTCTAGCATATGTTTTTGATGTTTGATAACCATGTCCTGAGTTATTCAGTATTGTTGACAGAGGAAACAGTGCAATAACAAATAGTAATGGTGATAATGAATCTCCTTGAAATATTCCTCTCTTGATATTAACCTCTCCCAGCTTCTCACCATTGATCTGCAACTGTGTCCTCCATTGTGCCATCGATCTTTGCACAAATTTTCTGATGTTTCTACTGACTCCTGTTATTTCTAGGCATTTGATTATCCAATCATGTGGCAGAGAGTCAAATGCCTTTTTGTAGTCAATCCATGCCACATTCAGGTTGGTCTTCCTTCTCTTGCAGTTTTTCCAAGATCATTTTGTCTATTAGGAGTTGATCTTTTGTTCCTCTGCTGTTGGGGCGGTTTCCTTTCTGCTCAGGTGGAAAGAGATTGTTTTCAACTAGATGCTGTTGCACTGCATCAGCTACTACACCAGTTAGTAATTTGAAAGTTGTTGGTAAGCAGGTAATTGGCCTGTAGTTCCCTGGTGTTGCCCCTTTTGCTGGATTTTTCATTATTAGGTAGGTTTTCCCAGTTGTTAGCCACTTTTCAATTTCTCCTCCTTGTAGTATATTGTTGAACTGTTTGGCAATGAGTGGGTGTATAACAGTTAGATGTTTCACCCAAACCATGCATTTCATTCTCACCTGTGCTTGACCAATTTTTTGATTATTTTCCTTGCTCTTTTTTTCTACATTTTTGTTGTTATTCACTAGTTCTTATCATTTCAACTTCTGTTTTTATTTGCCTCCAACCATCTTTTAACCAAGCTTGCATCCTTATTGTATTTATTATTATGTATCATCATCGCACAGTCAGCCAGATGTTCAGACGGGATTTGGCATTTTGTCTACCTATCGAGTCCTTACCCAGGACCTGGGATAGGCAGATGTGGATGTTTGATAGTATTACAGATATCGTCGCAGGATGGAAGCAGTTCCTAATAAGGCTGCCTTTTGCAATTGACTAATAGCGAATTTGTCAATGCCAATGGTGTTCAAGTGGTGCTCCAGTTTTTTTGGGATTGCACCCAAGGAGCCTATGACTATTGGTACTACCCTTGCTTGCTTTTGCCACAGTCTTTCTATTTCTATTTGTAGGTCGTTGTATTTTGTTATCTTTCTTCCAGTTTCTTTCTCTTCTATTCTGCTGTCTCCAGGCACTGCCAAGTCCACTATCCAGATTTTTTGTCTTTCTTATTGACAATTGTTAAGTCCGGGGTGTTATGTTGCAGGTGCTTGTCTGTTTGAATTCTGAAGTCCCAGAGCAGTTTAATTTTATCATTTTCTATGACTTTCTCTATTTTATGATCCCACCAATTTTTGCTTACAGGCAAATGATATTTTTTGCAGATCTTCCAATGCACCATTGTTGCTAATTTGTCATGCCGCTGCTTCTAGTCAGTCTGTGCAATCTTTTTGCAACAGCTTACCAATTGGTCCACTGTTTCTTCAGCTTCTTTGCATAGGCGGCACTTACTGTGTGTTGCTGTCTTCTCAATTTTGACTTTATATGCATTTGTCCTTAAGGCTTGGTCTTGTGCAGCCAGAATTAGTCCCTCGGTCTCTTTCTTCAATTTTCCTGCTCTTAGCCATTGCCAGGTTTTATATCTCTGCTTTCCCAGCTATTTTTTTCATGATTGGCCATGTATGTTTTGCCTTCCCATGCCTCTATTCTGTTCTTCATTTGGTCTTTCTTGTAGGCCAGTTTGGTCTCTCCAGAGTTTAGTAAAGCCTTCCCTGATTACTAAGTTTTCAGTGCTCTTCTCATTCTTCTTCAGTATATTCTTTCCAAAGCCATTTTTCTTCTTCAACATCTATGTACTTGTAGTCATTCCACGCCCACCTATTTGCCTTGGTAGATAAAGTCTATCAATGTCACTGCGTGGATGAAGGGCGTGATTCATTGTCATTATTTTTCTGGTCTGCCTATCCATTGCTTTTAGTTCTGCTTGAGTCCAGTCCACTATTCCAGCTGTGTACCTAATGACTGGGATTGCCCAGGTGTTGATTGCCTTTATGGTATTTCCTCCATTGAGTTTGTATTTTAAGATCTTCTTCACTCTCTTGATGTATTCACCTCTAATCTTTTTCTTGACTTCAGTGTGCTTGATGTTGTCAGCTTGAAGGATACCCAAGTATTTGTAGTACTCTTCCTCATCCAGACTCTTAATTTTATTTTCGTGGGGCATCTTGATTCCTTCAGTTTTCATTATTTTTCCTTGTTTGATAGTAAGTGTGGCACATTTGTCCAAGCCAAACTCCATTCCAATATCTTGGCTATATATACGGACAGTGTTGAGCAGCGATTCTATTTCAGATGATGTTTGTCCATACAGCTTCAGATCATCCATGTAAAGGAGGTGGGATAGTCTAGCAGATGTTTTTGATGTTTGATAACCATGTCCTGATTTATTCAGTATTGTTGACAGAGGAAACAGTGCAATAACAAATAGTAATGGTGATAATGAATCTCCTTGAAATATTCCTCTCTTGATATTAACCTCTCCCAGCTTTTCACCATTGATCTGCAACTGTGTCTTCCATTGTGCCCTCGATTTTTGCACAAATTTTCTGATGTTTCTACTTACTCCTGTTATTTCTAGGCACTTGAGTATCCAATCATGTGGCAGAGAGTCAAATGCCTTTTTGTAGTCAATCCATGCCACATTCAGGTTGGTCTTCCTTCTCTTTCAGTTTTCCAAGATCATTTTGTCTATTAGGAGTTGATCTTTTGTTCCTCTGCTATTGGGCGGTTTCCTTTCTGCTCAGGTGGAAAGAGATTGTTTTCAACTAGATGCTGTTGTACTGCATCAGCTACCCCACCAGTTAGTAATTTGAAAGTTGTTGGTAAGCAGGTAATTGGCCTGTAGTTACCTGGTGTTGCCCCTTTTGCTGGATTTTTCATTATTAGGTAGGTTTTCCCAGTTGTTAGCCACTTTTCAATTTCTCCTCCTTGTAGTATATTGTTGAACTGCTTGGCAATGAGTGGGTGTATAACAGTTAGATGTTTCAACCAAAACCCATGCAGTTCATCTTCACCTGGTGCTGACCAATTTTTGATTTTCTTTGCTCTTTTTTCTACCATTTTTGTTGTTATTACTAGTTCTTTCATTTCAACTTCTGTTTTATTTGCATCCACCCTCTTTTAACCAAGCCTGCATCCTTGTTGTATTTCTTTGGGTTATCCCATATCTGCTTCCAGAATTGCACTGTTTCTTCCTTGTCAGGTACTGACTGATTCCTTGCAGTTTCTCCATTGATGGATTGGTAGAAACGTTTCTGATTGGATTGAAATTGGAGGTTCTGCCTATAGTTTGCAATTCGAGCTTCATATCTACTGATTTTCCTGGCTATAGCTGTTATTTGTTGCTTTATTATTTCCAGTGCTTCCTTGATCTTCCTTGTTTCTAAGTGGTATTTCTTGATTAGGTATTCTTTGGTCTTCTTGTTCTTCAGCTTCTTTTCTTTTATCTGTTCTAGCTTGCTTGCATGTGATCTTAACTTGCTGATCTATTATTATTATTATTATTATTATTATTATTATTATTATTATGACATTTTGCCATACTTACGAACATTACAGCATCCCCAAGGTCACGTGATCAAGATTCGGATGCTGGGCAACTGGTTTCTATTTATGACGGTTGCCCTGTTCTGGGGGGTATCACGTGATCATCTTTTGCGACACGCAAAGTCAACGGAGAAGGCAGATTCCCCAAACAACCATGCTACTAACTTAACGACTGCAGGGATTCCTTTAAAACTGTGGCAAGTAAGGTCGCAAAATGGGGCCAAACTCACTTAACGATTGTCTTGTTTAGCGACGAAAACACTAGGCTCGTAAGTCGAGGACTACCTATGCTTTCTACAGGAAGTCAATGACACGTTACCTGTATATAGTTCTGAAGCTCAACCTTTAAGTTGACCTTCATTGTTCCAGATTCTGGAACCTTCCAATTCCGCCATCTTTCAAACAGGAACAAGTAGCCTGTAAGTTGCAGGAATGTGTCAGCCCTTAATCACTTTTCTTCTCTTTTCAACAACGTTAAATAATAGGGATATTTGTTTTCCTCTCTGCTCATGGTGTCCACACTTATGAATTAATTGCCATCAAGTCTTTTTTTGTTTTTATTTTGCCCTATTTTTTTCTTCTTCTCCCTGGGGATGAAATCTTATTTTAGCAGTCCTTTTCTAAGCTGAGGAGAATCTTATTTATGCTGTCCTGTTCCCAGCTCTGCTTAGAGGGAGAAGAAGAGAAGGACTTGGGAAATCTTCTCCTGATGAGAACATATTTTCATGATATAATATATTCCACGTTTAGCTTGTCAAGTGGTTTCATGCTGCAGATGAAGCGCTGGGAAGGACTATAGACTTTGAAATCACAACTCGGGTTGTTTATTGCTGAAAATCTTGCTGTTCCATGTGCACTGTGTTCTGAACAGAGAATTACTCTGTGCATATCTGTAGGGTGCCCAAGGGGGACGGGGTCAAAAAAGTCAAAATGGCTGGCAAGACTTTGCAAAGCCCTGCCTTTTTTTTTTTTACACGTGTTGCACATGCCAAACACATAGAAAGGGCCAGCGTTTTTATTAAAGACTGGAATCCTCTTATGGGCTTTTAGCTAAAAGGAGAGAAAAAAAAAAGAAATAGTAACTGTGAGAGGGATCTCAGAGTCTTAATGGACAATCACTTAAATAGGATCCAGCCGTGTGCTGCAGCTGCCAAAAAAGCCAACACAGTGCTGGGCTGCATTAACAGAGGGATGGAATCAAGATCACGTGAAGTATTAATACCACTTTACAATGCCTTGGTAAGGTCACACTTGGAATACTGCATCCAGTTTTGGTCACCACGATGTAAAAAAGATGTTGAGACTCTGGAAAGAGTGCAGAGAAGAGCAACAAAGATGATTAGGGGACTGGAGGCTAAAACATATGAGGAACGGTTGCTGGAATTGGGGATGTCTAGTTTAATGAAGAGAAGGACGAGGGGGGACAGGATAGCAGTGTTCCAGTATCTCAGGGGCTGCCCCAAAGAAGAGGGAGTCAAGCTATTTTCCAAAGAGCCTGAAGGCAGGACAAGAAGCAACGAATGGAAACTCATCAAGGAGAGAAGCAAACTAGAACTAAGGAGAAACTTCCTGACAGTGAGAACAATTAACCAGTGGAACAACCTGCCTCCAGAAGCTGTGAATGCTCCAACACTGAAAGTTTTTAAGAAGAGACTGGACAGCCATTTGTCTGAAATGGTATAGGGTTTCCTGCCTGAGCAAGGGGTTGGATTAGATGACCTCCAAGGCCCCTTCCAACTGTTGTTGTTGTTGTTGTTATTATTATTATTATTATTATTATTATTATATGGCAATTTATGGACCTGCTAATTAAAAAGAGTGCAATACAGTTAGTCCCTGATTTACAACCGTTTGTTTAGTGACTGTTCAAAGTTACAACAGCGCTGGAAAAAGTGATGGATGGCCTTTTTTGACATTTACAACCGTTGCAGCGTCCTCCTGGTCACGTGATCCAAATTCACACGCTGGGCAAGTGATTCGTGTTTATGACGGTTGCAGCGTCCCGGGATCACGTGATCCCCTTTTGTGACCTTCTGACAAGCATGGGGAGGCCAGATTCACACAACAACTGTATTACTAGCTTAGCAACTGCCGTGGTTCACTTAAAAACTGTGGCAAGAAAAATCATAAAATGGAGGCAAAAGTCCCTTAACAACTGTCTCCCTTAGCGACAGACATTTCGTCGTCAGTTGAGGACTACCTGTGTTGTTTTTCTGTGATACACACACACACACACTCTGACACACAGAGATACGTACAAACACACACAGACACACACACAGGGCACCTTTTTTCATGTATGGTGGACATGTAGAGAAGCACAGGTGTACTGGCGTATGGTCTGGGATTGGGCAATAGAAATGACTAGGCAAAACATTTAATACAAACCGGAGACATTACTATTAGGAATACTAGAGAAAAATGTAAATAAAGAGGACACATATTTAATTATCCATGTGGTCACAGCAGCAAGGATACTATTTGCTCAAAAGTAGAAAGCAATGGAAGTGCCGAGTGGGGAAGCACTAATAAAGAAAATTATGTATTGCGCAGAACTAGACAGGATAACTAAAAGATTAAAAAATCAGGAAGAAACAGAATTTTATCGAATATGGAATAAATTTTATAGATGGAGAGAAAAAAAACGGAGGTCGCAGTAAAGAGATACACTGAGATAGAGACTAGAAATGTATAGTTGTATATTGTCTCTAATTATACTAAAAACGCGAATCCCAGGTATATTCATGTTGAGAGAAGTAGTCGAACACCGGGATAAATAAAAACAACGGTTTAATAAACTAACAACTGTTAGTTATACCTATATAGTTGTGTATAGGTATATTATATGTAATTAATGTACAATATGGACTGAGATGTCAGTCAAAGACGATTTACCATGTTCAACGTTTTCAATCCTTTTTTCTTCTTTGTACTTAATAAAAAATTAAAAATAAATAAATAAATTCACATTGATCTTGTTTCCCGTTTCTCTTTTATTTCTGTGAACATCTTTAAGAACAATCATCGTTTTGGACAAGGGCCAGGGGTTTCGTGACACGATCACAGATGCCCTTTTTCTACTCACTTCTTGCCTGAAAGGTCTCCCTCTTTGTGTGTCTATGTGTGTGTCTTTATGTTCTTGTATATTCCTTATTTTGTCTTTTTCCCTTGCAAGATGCTTGCAGATAATGTTAGGCTTCTGATCTCCCTCTCCCCGTTTTAGCATCTCGCTGGCTCCAAGGGGGGAGGCAGGAACCCACTCAGGATAAAGCAAAGGGCCAGATCCACTCAAAATAAATCCATACCAAGGACCAGACCCCCCCCATAAAACCAAGTCTCTGGACCCCATTTTATTGTAGTCTACCCCCCCAAAAAACAAATCTCTTTGTTCTTGGGAATAAATGGATCTCCTTTCTCAACAATATGTCTGGATTTCATTTTTTATTGCGCCATCCCGGCTCGTGGACCCCCCCCTCCCCAAATTATTCTTCTTACAATAACTTCCACCCGGATTTGAAAGAATAGCCCAAGTTAAAACTTATCTCTCGTTAAATAAAATCGGAACGGGAGCTGCAGCTAAAGCCCGTGGAAGGAAAGTTAAGAACAGATTTAACTGAAAAACCACCCTTCCTTCATTGGCACTGATTTTTATTTTTTTTTTAGCATTGAAATGCCCCCCCCCCCCGGGACTTGCTTTCAACTCCATGCAGCATTTAATTTCGCTCAGCCACCCCCCCTTCGAGTTGCTTTTTTTGCAGAAATCAAAAAACATTCTTGAGAAATAAATTCCTCTCACAGCGCAAAGTACAGTGTATCACAACTGTAGATATTTTGTTGATTACTGTCATGGTTCTGGCATTCAGTCTGCTGAGGCAGTGAGTCTTTTCAAAAGGCCAGCTGCCTTTGCTGGGGTTACGGTGATCCTGATTTATTTTCATTTCAAAAGGCTTGGTTATATCTCTTTTTGTCCAAAGTATAAGAGCGGGTACTACAAAATCCATTTTCTCCTTGTCTTAGTCCTGCAGATCATCATAAATAGAGTCAAGATCACGTGAAGTATGAGTCCTGCTTTACAAAGCCTTAGTAAGGCCACATTTGGAATCCTGCATCCACTTTTGGTCACCACAATATAAAAAAGACGTTGAGACTCTGGAAAGAGTGCAGAGAAGAGCAACAAAGATGATCAGGGGACTGGAGGCTAAAACATACGAAGAACAATTGCAAGAATTGGGTAGGTCTAGTCTGGTGAAAACAAGGTGTAGAGGATTTCATGACAGCCGTGTTCCAATATTTGAGGGGCTGCCCCAAAGAAGAGGGAGTCAAACTATTTTCCAAAGCACCAAAAGGCAAGTTGAGAAAGAATGGATGGAAATTAACCAAGGAGAAAAGCAACCTAGAACCAAGGAGAATTTTCGTAATGGTGAGAACAATCAACTAATGGAACGGTTTGCCTTCAGAAGTTGTGGGCGCCCCATCACTGGAGGCTTTCAAGAAGAGATTGGACGGCCATTTGTCTGAAATGGTATGGGGGGTCTCCTGCTTGAGCAGGGGGTTGGACTAGATGACCTCCAAGGTCCCTTCCAACTTTGTTATTCTATGCTTCTAGGCTAGCAAAACACGGTGCTGGGCATGTCCCTTTCTCCGTAAATTCCTGAATCGGGGAAATTCTTAGGAATTTGGAGTGCCAAACGCAATCCAAGTAATTTCCCAGATGACAAAGCCAGCTGCCATAAATAAAACGAGTGTGTCACTGGAAAGCTTGAAAAATCCTGGAACCCAGCTACAACGTTGAGAGAAAAAAAAATATCTTTTTTTTTTTTTTAGCAAAAAGGAAGAGTCCACATCATCTCTACCCTTGTAGGCTTCTCAAAGTCTAGGAGTTTGTGGTGTTGCTCGGCAAAGCCAAACCCATGGGGTTCCCTATCGAGTTCGCAAACGCCATAATTGCGTTTGAGCCAGACCCTTTGTTGATGCTGATCACCTCCCCGCTGGCTTGCTCAAGTTCCGTCTTCCGGAAGATGTTCTTCATGGTGGACTGGAAGTTGTTGGTGACAAAGCAGTAGACGATGGGATCCATGCAACTGTTGAGGCTGCTTAAGGTGACGGTCACGTGGTAGACCACCAAGCTGAGGTTGTAGGACATGGCTGGGTTGATGGCAATGGCCAGCTGGCGCACGTGGAAGGGGGTGAAGCAGATCATGAAGATGATCAGGACCGTGATGAGGAGCTGCACGGCTCTCATCCGCCTCTCCCGGCTCTGGTGCATGAGCGTGGGCTTGGAAAGGGCGCACATGATCCTGGTGGTGAAGAAAGTGAGGATGATCAGAGGGAAGAAGTACTCGCAGACCATCAAGGGCAAAATCTGCGCAATGCAGCAGTAGGAGAACTTCACGGCCAGGGTGAGGATGGAGAAGGTGATCACGGTGGCGAAGGTCCAGATGAAAGCACAGATCCCTTTGGCGTAGTCGGGGTTCCTCCACCTGCGCGAAGCTTCCACCTGGACAATCGCCAGGTACCGGTCAATGCAGATGCACGTGAGGAAGAGAATGCTACAGTACATGTTGACAAAATAGGTGAAAATGTGGACGAGCGCACAGGTGTGGCAGTCCTTGGCAACGTAGTGCACAATGATCCGGATAGGTAAAGAGAAGCCCACCAGCAGATCGGTGATGATCAGATTGATGGTGTAGATGACCGAGGTGGTTTTCGTTTTCGTGCGGAAGCAGAAGACGTAGAGAGCTACAGAGTTCAACACCACGCCCATCAGGAAGATGATGGTATTGATCACCACCAGGACTATCCACAAGGTATGAAATCTGTCCGAGAGTTCTCCATCCAGGTGGACAAATTTGTTAAACATATTGCTGTAGTTGGAGGACACCGTAGAGTTGTTGGAAGGCTCCATGGTCAACGCCGCTAATGGTACCTACAAGACAACAAACAAAGATGCAGGTTCACGGTCGATTTTTATACTGCTCAATAGTCTGTGGAGATTCTCGGTCATCCACATCATGGTTGTCCCAAAGATGACTTTTCACGAGACAACTGGACTTCCTTGTTTTTCTTTGAAGACGTTTCATTTCTCATCCAAGAAGCTTCTCCAGCTCTAACTGGATTGTGGGGAAATGGAAGGATTTATACTCCTTGCAGGCAGCTGGTCTATCTCCAGTCTACAACACAGTCCTTTCAACAATTCCAAGAGGGCTCCACACCCATTTGCACCACTCAGGTGACCCTGAGGACACAGGTAAACCTCCAAGTGGCCTCAAGGACTCTCTAAAAGAAGGCAAATGATCAGCTGTCTGCAAGGAGTATAAATCCTTCCATTCCTCACTATCCAATCAGAGCTGAAGAAGCTTCTTGGATGAGAAGTGAAATGTCTTCAAAGAGAAAAAAGAATGTCCAGTTGCCTCCCCAAAAGACACCTTTGGGACTGCTCAGTAGTGTAATCTTGAGGTCAAGTATAACTTTTAGGAAGGAAGTTTGGACCCAAAGCTTCCTGTCTCTACCCTTATTTGCAAATATCCCAACTGCTCCCGGATGAGAGAAAGATCCTATTGCTTTGCACACCCAAAGCATGGAATACAGATAGCACAACAGATTTGTAGCAAGCCATCATTTAACTAGGTTCCCAGTTCTTCCAGGATAGGTAGTCCTGTACTGAAGTAAACCGTTTGTTTAGAATGAAGTTACAACGGCTCTGAAAAAGTGACTTTTGACCGTTTTTCAATGGTTTTACAACTGTTGCAGCATCCCCATGGTCACGTGATCAAAATTCAGACACTTGGAAACTGACTTGTATTTATGACGGTTGCAGCATCTCGGGGTCATCTGATCACCGTTTGTTGACCCCTGACCAGTAAAGTCAACGGGGGAAACCAGATTCACTTAACAACAGTGTTCCTAACGTAACAATTGCAGTGATTCACATAACAACGGTGGCAGGAAAGGTCGCAAAATGGGTTGTGGGAAGAATCCAGAGAAAGAAATATTTTGGAAAATATTAAAAAGGCAGAATATTATATTTCCCCAAAGGATCTTAAAGATAGAAACCAACCTCGTCCCCAAGTCTCTCTGCTCCAAACAGAAACCGGGTCTGCAGAAATGCAGATGTAATAATCCTGTCAGAAAGATTGGAGTCAGGAAGCTGGGATTAGAAAGACAAGGATCCCTGGAATCAACAATCCTTCATACCAAAAAATCCAACAGTCATCAGCCACAGCCCCAGGGAAGCAGGATATGTCCTTTGGGACATAATAGGATTAACCCACCACCATCAGAATACCAGAATAGCAGACCCAGATCAAAATTCATGCCACAGGAACAACTCCAAATAAAAGCCCAAGAAGGTATAAAAACCTACCACTCCCTACTATATGTGGTCAGTTTTTTCTTAGAGCCGTGTTTCTGTCTGGCTCTGCTCTTCGATAAACTGCAACCTTCTTTCTAAAGCAGTCTCCATTTTGTTTATTCCCGGCTTGGACTGGACCCTGGTGAAGATTTTTCTTTCGACAGGGGCAACATTCACGCAACAACCGTCTTGCTGAACCACAGAAATTTTGGGCTTAATTGTGCTCTTAATTCGAGGACTTCCTGTAAATCTTCTTAATCAACAAACCAATAAATTTTAAAGTTCCGCTTGTCTGCATTTTATAGCAGAACAACTAATCTTAACTCTTCTTTTAAACAAGGCTCAAGTGATTTACGAAAGGTGTTAAAAAGTAAAAAAAAAAAAAACCTTTTAAAAGAAAATCACAGGAGAACTTTTTGACCTTGGGTGGGTGTAACGTATTGCCTAATATGGATTTGCGACATTTTTTCCCCTGCAGCCAACTTGTAGTAAAAAAACAGTTTTCCAAGCTGCTGCCAAAGCCTTGCTAAACCATTATTTGGCAGCAGGGGAGGAGAAAACCCCGGGAGACTGAACGGGAAAAGGGTGAGAATGGCTGCTTTTGTGCCTTGGGATTAACCGGGTTAATGCATTAATCCATTAACCTGGTTAATGCGTTAATCCATTTCCTAGGCTCGTGGACAGCTTTCAACACAAATTTGACAAACAGCTGGATTTGCACAACACCCAAAGCTGGAAAACTCCCCAGCCAAGGTTAGATGAATTGAATTTACTATGTAGGGTAAAGGCAGTTGTAGAAACACATCATCAGAACAAAAGGTTGACGTTAGAGAAGAGTTTTCACTTTCAATAATATAATTCCAATAAACATTTAGCCTGGCAGTTTCGGCTTTCTACATCTCTCGTGTCTCGAAACAAATCAAACCTCGCTGGTATTTATTAGTCCTGCCCTGCTCTTAATAGCTGGATCTAATCCCGTGGTCTAGTCCTGCCTTAATTTTCCAACAGCTCTGTGTTTAAATGTTCCTCCGGGTAATTTGTCACATTATTTATACACAAAGGGTTAAACATTTTCTTGGCAAGTTTTTGCTCAGCTGGGGCAGAGATTGGCCAAATATGGTATTTTGCTTTTGGGGAACGCGTGAAGCTGTGATCTTCGGTGTCCAGGAGCAACAGAAAGATCTGGCAGCCATCAAGATTGAAAGGGAATATTGCTGAGGAGATATTTAGAGATACGACGGTTCTAGAAACCTATTCTTCACTTCAGTTGTATTCTCAACAACAAGACCTGACATCCGGGGACACCCCCCCCCCAAAAAAAGATTTTACATCACTCTTGATCAGTGATCCCAAACGGTTTTATCCCACTCTGGATTTGGAGAATCAAGGATTATTCTCCTGGATTAGCTAAGCTTATTTCGGACATATTTTTCTTACCGTATATGCCGGCGTATAAGGCGACTTCCGCAAGCGCTAAAATCGGCGCCAAAGACGGGGGTCGTCTTATACGCCCAGTCGTCTTATATGCCGGAAATACTGGTAGTTTCCGGCATATAAGACGACGTTCTAGGAATGTGGCTCGGCGACAAAGACGGGGGTCGTCTTATATGCCGGGTCACCTTGTACATCGGCATATACGGTAGGTCCAACTGAACGACGTGAATCATTCATGAAAACAAACCAACAATACAATACTGCACAATACAGGCAGTCCTTCACTTACAACAGTTCACTTAGTGACCGTTGAAAGTTACAAAGGCACTGAAAAAAGCAACTTATGACCGTTTTTCACACTTATGACCGTTGCAGCCATCCCCGTGGTCACGTGATCAAAATTCCAACGCTTGGCGACTGACTCATATTTATGACGGTTGCAGGGTTCCCCGGGGTCGTGTGATCCCCTTTGGCGACCTTCTGACAAGCAAACATCCAAGGGGAAGCCGGATTCACTTAACGACCGGGTTACTAACTTACCCATTGCAGTGATTCACTTAACAACCGAGGCAAGGAAGATCGCAAAAACGAGGCAAAACCTCACTTAACAAAAGTCTCCCTTAACCATGGAAATTGTGGGCTGAGCTGTGGTTGTTAAAATGAGGACCACCTGTATATCAAACAACAACCCCAGAAAGGGCTTGTTGTGATTAAGACCACCAAGGAAATGAAGAAATCCGGGAAGTTCAAAAGCGTACAAAAAATTATTGTAAGCTTAAGTTCTCTACAAGAATCTGAGCTACTCACGGTCATGGGAAATTAGAGTGAGTTAAGAACAGAAGGAATTCAAGGTGGTCTGGCCTTTGATCTCTTGTGGGCACACAGGGACTCATGACTGGTGACGCATTTGACCCGTCCCTCCAGGGTCATCTCCTGCAGACCAATCCTAGAACTTGGAGATCAATCTCTGCCCACTGCTTAATTGATCAGGAAAAACAGAAAGGAACAGAACAGAACAGAACAGAACAGAATAGAATAGAATAGAATAACAGAGTTGGAAGGGACCTTGGAGGTCATCTAGTCCAACCCCCTGCTCAGGCAGGAAACCTTATACCCTTTCAGACAAATGGCTGTCCAGTCTCTTCTTAAAAACTTCCAGTGTTGGAGCATTCACAACTTCTGGAGGCAGGTTGTTCCACCGATTAATTGTTCTACTGTCAATTTCTCCTTAGTTCTAGGTTGCTTCTCTCCTTGCTTAGTTTCCATCCATTACTTCTTGTCCTGCCTTCAGGGGCCTTGGAAAATAGCTTGACTCCCTCTTCTTTGGGGCAATCCCTGAGATACTGGAACACTGCTATCATGTCGCCCCTAGCCCGTCTTTTCATTAAACTAGACATGCCCAATTCCAGCAGCCTTTCTTTATATTTTTTGGCTCCAGAACCAAGAGATGTTCTTTCTGGCTCCAAGACTATCTGGACAGAACTGAATCCAGACAATAGGTCTAGCATTGACTTGAGAAGACTCAGTGATGGAGATCCATTGTTTCTCATCCTTCTCTCTGGTAATTGGTGAATAATATGACCCCCTCCTCTTCTTTGTGGCAGCCCCTCAGATACTGGAAGACTTCTATCATGTCTCCCCTATTTCTTCTTTTCCTTAGACTAGCCAAACCCAAGTCCTGCAGCCGTTCTTTGTATGTTTTAGTCTCCAGGCCTTGGATCATCTTAGTTGCTCTTCTCTGAATTTTTTTCCAAACTCTCAACATCTTTTTTTGTGATATGGTGATCAAAATTGGCTGCAGTATTCCAGGTGTGGCCTCACTAGCGTTTTATAAAGCGGTACTAATATTTTGCGTGATCTTCATTCTATGCCTTGGACTCATAGCGTCCCTACAAACAGAAGTCCTATTAAGAGAGATACAAAAAAATCACCTTCGTTTAAGTTGCTCAAGATTCCTAGCGCTTTGCTCCAAATTTCTTGGAAGAAAGTTGATCCTGGATTGATTTATGGCAGCTTCTGGCTTATATCACCAAGTGGTTGAAGCTCTCACGTTGTCAAGTGGTGCTCCTCAGCTTTCGTAGGCGATTTGCATGTGTAATTTCCCCTGCTTTGTCCACGCCGTTACCTTCCCTCACAACATAACAATCTGAAGAGCTTTTTTGAAGCAAAGCTTCTGAGGTGACTTAAGTAAATTTGGCTCCAGTATTTATCTGAGTGCACACTACAAAACTTATAAATACATTTTATTAGGGAGACTCAGACGGCTGGGTGGTTCAAGTCGTCTTGTAAGGTGCTTGTAAATCCTTTACAGCTTCCACAGTATTTATAATGAAAACTGATTTAAATTAAAAAATTCAATTCTTGGCAGAAGGCACTCAAGATATGTGTCCAGCATGATGATAATGATGGTGATGATAATGTTAACTATTCAGTCACGTCTGGCTCTTAGAGTCTTTGAGTCAGATCTCTCTGCATCTTCCAATCTTGAGCTATTTTTTTGATGGGTCCCTCAGCTTCTTCTCAATGAAGTTTTTATTTATATAAAATCTTTACATTGTAGTTCGGCATCCAACCGGCCTCAATCAATCAATCAATCAATCAATCAGAATAGAGCTGTAAGGGACCTTGGAGGTCTTCTAGTCCAGCCCCCTGCTCAAGCAGGAGATTCAATACCAGGGGTAGGCAACCTTGGCTCTCTTATGATTCGTGGACTTCAACTCCCAGAATTCCTGAGCCAGCATGGCTCAGCTTGGAAACCTCTCCCTTTCCCCTCAGCATGGCTGGCTCAGGAATTCTGGGAGTTGAAGTCCACGGGTCACAAAAGAGCCAAGGTTGCCTACCCCTGGCCTAGGCCTAGGCCACTTTATGACTCGTGGACTTCAACTCCCAGAATTCCTGAGCCAGAAAGGCTCAGCTTGGAAACCTCTCCCTTTCCCCTCAGCATGGCTGGCTCAGGAATTCTGGGAGTTGATGTCCACGAGTCATAAAAGAGCCAAGGTTGCCAACCCCTGTCCTATACCATTTCAGACAAGTGGCTGTCCAGTCTCTTCTTAAAAACCTCTAGTGATGGAGCACCCATAACTTCTGGAGGCAAGATGTTCCACTGGTTAATTGTCCTCATGGTAAGGAAGTTTCTCCTTATTTCTAAATTGGTTCTCTGCTTGATTGGTTTCCATCCATTGTTTCTTGTCTTGCCTTCAGATGCTTTGGAGAATAAGTTGACCCCCTCTTCTTTGTGGCAGCCCCCCAAATGCTGGAATACTGCTATGATGTCACTCCTAGTCCTTCTTTTCTCTAGGTTGGCCATACCAGGAGATCGATGGTCAATTGAAACATCTGATGTATTATGAGGGCTTGTGAGGAGAACATCTTAGGGCCACATGATCAATCACTGACCACTGCTGATGCTGCTGAGATCAGATAGACATTCAGGGGTGAAATTTTGCATTTGTTAGTAGGACTAACCTACATAACTCATTCCAATTCCAGGCTGGGATAGGTAGGCCATCCCTTTGTGAAATATTTCATGCTGGGAAGACAGCAATAGCTATAGACTTATATACTGCTTCATGGTGCTTTACGACTCTCTTTAAGCAGGTTTACAGAGTCAGCCTGTTGCCCCCAACCATCTGGGTCCTCATTTTACCAACCTCGGAAGGATGGAAGGTTGAGTCAACCTTCAGCCGGTCAGGATCGAACTGCTGGCTGTGGGCAGAGTTAGCTTGCAATACTGCATTCTGACCATTGCGCCACCACAGCTCTGCAATCCAATATAGTTGGATTGAATGACATTTCCCATGAAAACAATCATATACTTCCAGGTGATACCAACAGTGATAAATGCAGAAACCTTTCCAAGCTGGCCTGTCCTGACACCTGATATTCAGTGCAAGGGTCTGTGCCACTACGCCTTATATGCACAGTGGAGACATATCTATCTCTATCTCTATCTCTATCTATCATCTATGTTATCTATCTGTCTATCTATTATCTATCTATCTATCTATCTATCTATCTATCTATCTATCTATCTATCTATCTATCTATCATCTATTTATATCTATCTGTCTATTATCTATCTATCTGTCTATCTGTCTATCTATCTATCTATCTATCATCTATCTGTTATCTATCTATCTATCTATCTATCTATCTATCTATCTATCTATCTATCCTCTATATTTATATCTATCTATCTATCTATCTATCTATCTATCTATCTATCTATCTATCTATCTATCTATCTATCTATCTATCTATCTATCCTCTATCTATTTATATCTATCTATCTATCTATCTATCTGTTATCTATCTATCTATCTATCTATCTATCTATCTATCTATCTATCTATCTATCTATCTATCTATCTATCTATCCTCTATTTATATCTATCTATCTATCTATCTATCTATCTATCTATCTATCTATCTATCTATCTATCTATCTACCTACCTATTATCTATCTATCTATCTATCTATCTATCTATCTATCTATCTATCTATATCAGTGTTTCTCAACCTTGACAATTTTAAGGCACGTGGAATTGCTGGCTGTGGAATTCTGGGAGTTGAAGTCCACATGCCTTAAAATTGTCAAGGTTGAGAAACACTGATCTCTCTCTCTCTCTCTCTCTCTCTCTCTCTCTCTCTCTCTCTCTCTCTCTCTCTCATGATTTTGGAAAGTTATAAACAGATTAGAAATCCAGATAGATTTGAAATAAATCAATAAAATTTTCAAACTGATGGTGGGAATCCTTCCCATGGGAAAATCCTGCTGTTTGGACTTTTTGACAGAAAATATGATAAGTTGGGAATTTGAATTGGACACTAGAGGGAGCCAGAGCAACTGTAAATATTACAATTATAGGAGAAGCCACCAACTCTAGCCCCCCCCTTCTTCCTGACAAATGCATACAGTATTTTAAATTCCGACAAAACATTTTCCACGCTTCCTGTTCTGCGCAACAACATTAAACTGGGCGTACAGCATGTAAAAGCAGCTTTTGGCTCAGCCTTTAAGGAGATCCAGAATCCCAGCTGGAGAAAAAAACAAAAAAGCCACAAAAATGCCACTTGACACCTTCCAGGAAATAAAAGGCATTCCGTCGAAAGGCGCTTTGTTGACACATGGATTGTAAACATCCTCTCGTCAGGCTAAGCTCTGGACAGCCGTAATAGTTACATGAAATGTTGAAGTGCCTAATAAGGGCGAAACGACACCAGGCAAGATTTACGATCCCAAACACAGATGCGCAAATTAAAATAAGATTTTGGAGAGCTAGAAGTGGTGCGCAAAAAAAAAAGAAAAAAGGCAGCAAAATGATCAAGGATTTCTTGCAAAGAAAATTTGCTACGGTCCCGCAAGCAAAGAGATGCGCAAATGGAGAGGAAAAAAAACAACTTGAAAAATGTTTTGAAATGCATACGAGGAGTAGTGGTAATACGTGCAGTCCTCAACGTACGAGCCCCAAATTTTTTGCTGCTAAGCGGGGCAGTTGTTAAGGCGAATTTTGCCCCATTTTACGACCTTTCCTGCCACCGTTGTTAAGTGAATCACTGCATTTGTTAACTTAGGAACAGGTTGTTAAATGAAATTGGCTTTTCCCCATTGACCTTGCTTGTCAGAAGGTCATAAAAGGAGATTGCGTGACTCTGGGACACTGTGGCTGTCATAAGTGTGAGTCAATTGCCAAGGGACCCTGGGGAGGCTGCAACAGTCATTAAGTGTGAAAAACGGTCATAAGCCACTTTTTTTCAGTGCCGTTGCAACTTTGAACGGTCACTAAACAAACTGTGGGTTACTTGTAAAGGGAACCCGGAAGTCCTCAAGTTGCTGCGTGGGACAGGACAAGGTCTGTGCATATTGGGTTGTCCCTTCAGGCTCAGTTAAGGAAGGACATTCTCCCATTATATTGCTCTTTTTAAAATTGCATTCAGTCATGCAATTCTTGGAGACGCTCTGAATAAGTCCCTGCAGCTGTCTTGGCAAGGTTTTTCAAGTAGTTTGCCATTGTCTCCTTCCTGGAGCTGAGACAAAGTCCACACACACCTAAGGCAGGACTAGAACTCATGACTGGCCCAGCTGACTTTCATGCCTAAGGCGGGACTAGAACTCACAGTCTTTGTGTGATTGGCCCAAAGTCACCCAGCCGGTTTTCATGCCTAAGGCGGGACTAAAACTCAGACTCTCCTTGTGATTGGCCCAAAGCCACCCAGCCGGCTTTCATGCCTAAGGCGGGATTAAAACTCAGACTCTCCTTGTGATTGGCCCAAAATCACCCAGTGGCTTTCATGCCTAAGGCGGGACTAGAACTCACAGTCTCCTCGTGATTGGCCCAAAGTCACCCAGTCAGTTTTCATGCCTAAGGCGGGACTAGAACTCACAGTCTCCTCGTGATTGGCCCAAAGTCACCCAGCCAGTTTTCATGCCTAAGGCGGAACTAGAACTCACAGTCTCCTCGTGATTGGCCCAAAGTCACCCAGCCGGCTTTCATGCCTAAGGCAGAACTAGAACTCACAGTCTTCTCGTGATTGGCCCAAAGTCACCCAGCTGGCTTTTATACCTAGGGCGCGACTAGAACTCACAGTCTCCTGTTCCAAAGGTGCTTTTTCAAGAGGCAATTGGATTTCCTTTGTTTTTCCTTGAAGCTGTTTCACTTCTCATCCAATATGACATTGTCCTTTCAGCAGTTCCAGAAAGATTCCACGTCCATTTGCACTATTCAGATGACCCTGAGAGCACAGATATACCTCCAAGTGGCCTCAATGGTCCTCAGAAAGAGTGCTAATAACCAGAAGACTGCAAAGAATATAAACTGTTCCATCCTCCCCCTCCTTCAGTCAGAACTGAAGGAGCTTCTTGGATGAGAAGCGAAACGTCTTCAAGAAAAAAACAAAGTCCAGTTGCCTCTTGAAAAAAGCATCTTTGGGAGAAGCATGACCTGGATGACGGAGAAGCTCCATAGACAGTCTGAATCTCCTGCTTTCTAGTTTGATGCCTTAACCATGACACCAAACTGGCTTTCATTGCACCCTTTTGTGGGAAGAATCCAGAGAAAGAAATCTTTTGGGGAATATTAAAGAGGCAGAATATAGTTCCCCAAAGGAGTAATGGAAAAGATCTTAAAAAAAAAAAAAAGACAGAAACCAGCCCCCAGAAATCAGCCCAGCCCCTAGGTCACAGGTCAGCAACCTGCGGCTCTGGAGCCGCATGCGGCTCTTTGAGCCTTCCCCTGTGGCTCCCAGCCTCCTCTGCCTTTGCAGAGAGAGACAGAGACAATTGCGCTTCCCTGCTTCTCTCTCTCTCTCTCTCTCTCTCTCTCTCTCTCTCTCTCTCTCTCTCTGTGTGTGTGTGTGTATGTGTAAAACAGAGTGCACTCACAGTGTTCTCCGAGGAGCTGAAAAGCTTACTGGGCGGAGCTCCTCCCTTTGCTGCGTCTCTGCAGGAAGCAGGAAGGGCAGGAGAGAGCTAGCTAGCCCAGCTATGCTGACTCAGGAATTCTGGGAGTTGAAGTCCATGAGTCATAAAAGAAACGAGGTTGCTTACCCGTGAGCTTGTGGGACAACAGCTTGAAGCTTGCCAGGTGAGCAGCAGATAGGACAGGGGGGGAGAGAGAGAAAGAGAGAGAGAGAGGGAGGGGGAGAGAGAGAGAGAGAGAGAGAGAGGAAAGAGAGAGAGAGAGAAAGAGAGTGGGGGAAGAGGAGTGGCAGACCAAGGGTAGATAGAGAGGGAGGGAGGGAGGGAGGGAGGGAGAGAGACACAGAGAGAGAGACCCTTTTGACATCTAAAATGAAAATAACACTGCATATATCCTTTTTTTACCTGTGTGTGTATGTAATTTTATTCTCTTAAAGCATTCTCTTGGTGATCATTGTTTTAATAGTATGGATATTCCCAAGAATGATATTTTTACTTTTATTTTTAATGTGTGTGTGTGTGTGTGTGTATACATATATATATATATACACACACACCCCTATAATAAAGGTAAAAAAGGATATATGCAGTGTTATCTTCATTTTAGATATCAAAAGGGTTTTGCGGCTCCCCGTGTTTTGTTTTTGGTGGGAAACGGGTCCAAGTGGCTCTTTGAGTGTTTTGGGTTGCCTACCCCTGCCCTAGGTAGAAGCCAGCTTTTAGAAATGCAAATTCAATAATCCTTTCAGAAAGATTGGAGCTTTCCAGCTAGAAACTGAAGAAATTAGGAAGACAACGACACCTAAAATCTACATACCCCCACCCAAATTCTAAAGACAGGAGACATAATAGGATTAACCCACCAATGCCAAAAGGTCCAAGTACATGATACAGGAAATACAAAGCCTCAAACAGGAACAGGAAACAACCTCAAGAGCCCCAGAGGGTATAAAAACCCACTCCCTACATGTGCTCTGACTCTTTTCTTCCAGAGCCATCTTTCTGTCTGGCGCTCCTCTTCAACAAACTGCACCCTTCTTTCTAAAGCAGTCTCCATGTCATTTATTCCAGGCTTGGACTAGACCCTGGTGAAGATTTTTCTTTCAACACTTTCAAAGCCACTAATGACACCAACTGTCCTTTCAAGTCAAGCTACAGGGGAAAAAAAAAGATTTCCACACATTCGGAGGCTCCAGATAAATCTTCAGATAAATTCACCCCCACGAGATGAAACGCTGACTTTGCTAGAGAAGAAGTCAAACATCCAGCTGCTTTTTCCATGTTCCTGCTCTTTTACACACCTTTATCAGGGAAAAAGTAGAATAATAACTTTTAATGTAGAATGTCGTAAATGTTTTGAGTCTTACCCAGTATTGCTGAGGGCCAGAAACAGAGGGCATTTTTAATACAAAGCACCTGGAAAGTAACAAAGTATGAATCCTCATATCTTTTATGCCCAGCAAACTTTAGGAAAAAATATAATTGGAGACAAGATTGTTAAACAGTCCTTTCCTTGGAACAGAATTTAAAATTATTAACATATTAAATCAAAGGGGTCTGAATCGGGTAAATTGCATAAAATCAACCAGTTCTATTAAGACCTGGAGGGTAGCCATGATAATTATAAATACTTTAAACTTCAATAGATATTGGGCCCATTATTCTAAAAATCCATCTCCATGATTCATGAGGACTACAGCCTTGCCAAGTCAAAATAAATCAGACTGTTTACTGTCCGTGCCATTACTCCTCAGCCATTTGGGGTTACAACCCGCTGGAGAACGCCAGTAAGGAGTTCTGGAGAAACATCAAGCAACAACTTTTCAAGAACGTAAATATACAGTAGGTAAAATAAGCCTGTAGGGTATAAATGATGTTAAATCTGTGCCACGTTGGGATAACAAAACCTTTCTCCAACAGGCAACAGGATAAACAATTTCACACACACACACACACACACACACACACACACACACACACACACACACACCCTCAAACAAATATCAAGGCCAAAAGAAAGAAAATTAATTTGATTAGCCCCCCCCTCCGAGTCAGCAAGATGGGAGATTTGCTCCTGACTCACCAAAACTCACATTTCTTTTTAAAGCGGAGAGCCATAAAACTATTTTTAATAACACATCTGGGATTTGCAACTCAAGTTTGTGACATTCACAGAGGAAGCGGCCTAATTTCTGTCTGGTGTTCGGTCCAGCCTTTTTCTACCTAGGCCAGCTGAGGCTTCTGGGAGCCCCAGGCTCAAACTCTCTGGAGGGCCCCAGGGTGGAAAAACATGCAGGAGCCGACGGAGCAGATGCCAATAAGTCCTTCGGGTCCCAGTTTTGCCCCATCTTCTATATAATGAACCTCCTTGACATCATTCAGGGCTTTACGGAAAAGGCAATATATTTCAGCATGTTGGTTGGGCTGCAACATTTTATAGCAGTTGTGGATCCAATTAGCTTCCTTCCTTCCTTCCTTCCTTCCTCCCTCCCTCCCTCCCTTCCTTCCTTCCTTCCTTCCTTCTTCACTCTCTCCCTCCCTCCTTCTCTCCCTCTTTTCTTCCTTCCTCCCTTCCTCCCTCCCTCTTTCCTTCCTTCCTTCTTTCATCCTTCCTTCCTTTCATCCTTCCTTCCTTCCTTTCTTGCTTCCTTTCCTCCCTCCCTCCCTCCTACCCTTCCTTCCTTCTTCACTCCTTCCATCCTTCCTTCCTTCCTTCATCCTTCCTTCCTTTCCTTCCTTCCTTTCCTTCCTTCCTTCTTTTCCTTCCTTCCTTCCTTCCTTCCTTCCTTCCTTCTTCACTCCCTCCCTCCCTCCCTCTTTCCTTCCTTCCTTCCTTTCCTCCCTCCCTCCCTCCCTCTTTCCTTCTTTCCTTTCCTTCCTCCCTCCCTTCTTCCCTCCCTCCTTCCTTCCTTGCTTCCTTTCCTCCCTCCCTCCCTTCCTTCTTCACTCCTTCCTTCCTTCCTTCATCCTTCCTTCCTTCCT